>NW_006911899.1:1967802-1971541 GCF_000338995.1 Bipolaris sorokiniana ND90Pr | reverse complement strand
CTTGAGAGCAGCTTTAGAAAGATTCTGACTGAGCGGGACTGTACTCCAATCATAAAGCCCTTCTCATCCATATTATATATATGTCGCGGCTCTACTTTATATTGATCGATTTTTTGGCGTAGAAGCTCGAAGTAGAGCTGATATTTCTTTTCTGAATCAGCTCGGCGCCGGCTACGATCGATTGGCGTGGTGCGCTTGAGTATAACGAGATGCGAGTTACGATGAACAAAGCGATCAACCCAGTGATATCCGAGCTGCTTCTGAGCTAGCTGCGACGCGATATTTCGAATGATACTCCGTGTGGGTGCTAGGCCTCGCTTAGTGAGTCTATCGATATAGTCGATAAGCTCAGCTTCATGTTGTGGGTGGACTGCCTGCTGGTTTTGTGCAGCTGCTTGTCTGGAGCGAGAAATACCTCGGTGGCGGCGGCTCAGCGTTCCTGGGTCAACACCATATTTTTTTGCAATTTGAGAATACACAAGTTTTTCATTAGGCTTCAAAGCGTTAATAGCAGCAAGCGCAGCGTCAATTGATTGCATTGTGGTCACGTTATGGGTGGTTGAAGTGGATGGAATAATTGGTGTTGGAGGACGTAATCCGGCGTTGGCCCGTCCGCGGCGTTGGCCCGTCCGGCACCTCTACCCATCAGTAGTACAGAGCAGCCCCTAGACCTCGCTGGTAAAAGAGGGGCAGTCGCACGGATGCCGTCTCCACATGGCCACACCACAACATACGACAGTAATAGAATCGACGGCAGCGCGATCGCCATTCTTGGCAATGTCCACGGCGATATACACTTTCCAGAAAGGCCTCGCGGAGCTGGCGGACCATCACCCCACCAGTGCCTGCGCGACCTGCACGTGACGGACCCGCGCGAAGAACGCGCGCGCATCGAGGGTGATAAGGACAAGTTGCTCCGAGACTGCTATGCCTGGATACTGGATGACGCTAGTTTCCGACGATGGAGGACGCAGGACGAGTCGCGGCTGCTGTGGATCAAGGGCGACCCGGGCAAAGGCAAGACAATGATGGCGATGGGTGTGATCGCCGAGCTGTCGCAAGGACACAAGACTCAGCTGTCGTCAAGGACGATAGCGAAGGTACTCACCAAACTAAAGCTCGGCTCTCAATCATGTCTGGTGACGTACTTCTTCTGCCAGAGCACACGGCCAGAGCTCAACAACGCGGCGTCTGTCCTTCGTGGGCTTATGTACCTGCTCGTTGCGCAAAGACCACAACTCATGCGGCATTTGCAGACGCGGTACGAGGCTATGGGAGGTAAGCTCTTCGAAGGGCCTAACGCCATTCACGCGTTAAGAGAGATACTGTCGGACATGCTCAATGACGCCTCTCTACCGCTGACGTATGTGCTTGTCGATGCGCTGGACGAGTGTACGTCTGGCCTGCCTGAGTTTTTGCGCATCATCACCGACGTGAACCTCGGGCGACGGCCTAGGGTCAAGTGGCTGGTGACCAGCCGCAACATGCCAGAGATCGCGCGATATCTGCAGCCAGACGCAGCTGGTGTCAAGGTGAGTCTCGAGGTCAAAGCGAGTCATGTATCAAGAGCAGTGGCGGCGTTTGTGCAGTATAAAGTGCAACGTTTGGCGACCGTACACGTGTACGACCTAGAGTTACAGGCAGAAGTGCAGCAGCAGCTCCGCGACAAGGCAGAAGGCACCTTCTTGTGGGTGTCACTGGTGTGCAGAGAGCTAGAGGGCGTCCCACTCTACCGCGCACGAGAGGTGCTGCAGGCACTACCGCCAGGACTCGATCCGCTGTACGAGCGGATGATGGCGCAGATTACAGGGCAGGATGCAAAGACTGCAGAGTACTGCAGGGACATTCTTCAGTCAATCACGCTCGCTTTCCGGCCGCTACAGCTTAGAGAGCTCGCCGTAGCTGCAGGCCTTCCTAGAGACCAGTTCGGTAACGTACAAGCAGTCGCCGACCTTGTTAACCGTTGCGGCTCATTCCTAACTATGCGTGAAGACGTTGTGTCCTTCATTCACCTATCTGCTAGAGACTTCTTTACTACAGGCAGCGGCCGGCAGGTGTTTAGTGGCCCACTAGAGGAGGAGCAGGCACGAATGACCTACCGCTTACTAGACGCAATGAACAGCACGCTGCGGAGAGATATGTGTAGCTTGCAGAAGCCTGGTATGCGAATACAGGAGGCGACAGGTCACGTCAAGGGTAGCTGTCTGCCGCAGATAGCGTATGCTTGCGAGTACTGGGTGGAGCATCTGCAGGCAGGCGGACATGCCTGTAGCGATATGTTAGTAGATAGGGGCAAAGTGCACGATTTCTTTCAGAAGCACTTACTTTACTGGCTAGAGGCGATGAGCCTACTACAAAAGATGCCAGAAGCTATATTAGCGCTACAGGAGCTAGAACAGGTTATTAATGTAAGTCAAGGAGTAGCCTAATAAAGATACTAACTAGTTAATACTAACTATTATATAAGAGTGTAGAGAGGCCGTCAGTATTAGATGTTGTCCACGACGCACTGCGATTTGCAATGTGGAGTGGATCTGGGATCCAGGAGGCGCCGCTGCAGGTGTACTATGGAGCGTTGGTGTTTGCGCCAGAGCGAAGCATAGTACGGCATCAGTTTAGGCAGGAGATGCCTAAGGAAGTGCAGGTGAAGTGTGGGCTAGAGGAAGACTGGGGACCTCTACTGCAGACGCTTGAGGGCCATACAAGCTACGTTACCAGCGCGGCCTTCTCGGCAGCAGGAGATCGGCTGGTATCCGCTTCACACGATAAGACAGTGCGAGTGTGGGATGCGAAGACTGGCGAGCCGCTACACACCCTCGAGGGCCACACCAGCTGTGTCAGCAGCGCGGCCTTCTCGGCAGCAGGAGATCGGCAGGCATCCGCTTCACACGATAAGACAGTGCGAGTGTGGGATGCGAAGACTGGCCAGCCACTGCACACCCTCGAGGGCCATACGGACATTATCACCAGCGTGGCCTTCTCGGCAGCAGGAGATCGGCTGGCATCCGCTTCGTGGGATAAGACAGTGCGAGTGTGGGATGCGAAGACTGGCCAGCCGCTGCACACGCTCAAAGACCATACCAGCTGGGTCAGCAGCGTGGCCTTCTCGAACGATGGAGCACACATAGAAACCAATCAAGGATCAATACCCTTACCTTCACCAGCGCTCTCTAAGAAAATCTCTCAACGGCATCCTTCTGGGCACATCTTTGTCAAAGACCGGTGGCTAGCAGTCAACTCAGAAGATATGCTTTGGCTTCCTCCAAACTATTTTCCTAGTTGTACTACTGTCCAAGGTAACCTAGTCGCGTTTGGCTTCGGATCTGGGAGGATGATGCTCCTTGGGTTCTCTTCGTCTTACTAGCTTTTCTAGTTACGCTCCCCTTAGTGCGCTTCAACTACTTCTTCTAGGTGTCATCACTTGGTAACATTCGAAAGAAGTAAAATAGACGTACGTTGACAGTATTTGGCCTATCTGCTCTAGCTACATACTTCTTTTCAAAGAACAGTATCTTTAGAGATGCAAAAAACGTTACCTTAATACACAACTTCGTCTTTATTCTTAACTATCGTTCGCGGCGAGCCAAAAGCTGTCTATCTAGTCGTAAGCACGTCCGAACACCTTGCCTAATAGAGTAGGTGGGGCTGCGCACCCCTGTCCCCATGTTGGCGAAAATGATGTTTCAACCCCGAGCAGTGGTGAAGCTGCAATCGCTAGCGACTGTAAGTATAGGAGTGG
>NW_006911899.1:1949215-1956852 GCF_000338995.1 Bipolaris sorokiniana ND90Pr | reverse complement strand
TCAACTGCGACAATAAACAGACAATACGACTCGTTACAGAGGACATCGCCAAACTACATACCAAACTCCGGCATGTAGACATTCACAACCACTGGCTCCGACAAGAAGTCTCCCGCGGCAAGATTATGGTGAAGCATGTTCCGACAGATTATATGCTCGCCGATGGACTAACAAAGGCCCTGCCAGCGAATAAATGGGAGAACTTTCTTAACCAATTAGGACTTGTTGAGAGATGCCAGGTATCACCTAGGACACTTCAGGTGAATGAAATGGAAAACTGTATTGAAGAAGCTATTAAAGGGGATGAAGATAATACGCCAGCTCCGAAGGGGTTCAAAGCTGAGGGGGTGTGTCAGAAGTAAGGCTTTAGTTGAGGCCCATGCATAAGGCCAAGGAAACAAAAGAAAAGAAAAAAGCCACAAAAAGGCGACACCTCAGGAGATAGCAAAAATGAACACCTTTTTCATGACCCCATCATTAAAGACCCATCAAATCTGACAATAGTAAGAAGATATTAATTTATACTATAATGTTACTAATAAATTAGTCAGATATAGCTTACGTAATCAACCTATTAAATTATAAATCTTCAGCTTTTAAAAGATATATATTAGCTATATCTAACTAAGGTACATATATATAAAGATTATATAGTCTAATATACTATATATAGAAACTATAGTATAATATCTATCTAATAAACAGAAATTACTATTTTTAGTTCTTAGTTTTTTTTCTCTTATATTTTTGGTTTATTTTAGCTAACAAAAAGGCTAACTTACAGTCACGTGACTACCCTATACTAAACTAGGATATCTTGGCTTTAAAATGCATTAACCCGTTTTAGGATAGCTTTTCTAGTCATTAAGTAATAAATGTTTAAAAACGACAACTTTTTGGATTTGGACTTTTTTTTGTCACCCCACTGTATATACTACAATGGTAAAAATAAATGTTATATACCCGCAAAAAGTTAGTTTTTACGGACTCAAGGAAACACAAAAGAGGGCTCACGTGATGCTATCGTTAAGCCAAAGGGTTGGCACAGCCGCACGCATAGAAAACAAACAGTCCCTCATTAAAAAAAGGCAGAGTAAAAACACAAATGAATGAATAAGTAATAGCAAAGAATCTATTCTCGCAGTATTGCATATACATAAGAGCCTGGTTGCAGGTTTTGATTCTTGTAATTGTATGAAAGTGATATTAGAGTGATACATGTCCCTAACAAGAATCTTGTTTCTACAAACATCAAATGTGTAGCTTCAAGACATTGTATCTCAACAACATCAACCAACTTTGTTAAAATTAACCAATTTTGTTTCTGAATTCAATGTTGGACTGCAACTAGACACAGAAACTGATAATAGATTTCTTCGTGGGAGGGTATATTTGACCATATAATACATGACTCTTGTACATTGGTTACATCTTGCCTCCAGTAAGCTTCTCAGCAAGCTTCTTAACTCGCTCCTTGGCGAGACCAACACCTTCGCCGCCCTTGAGTTTCTGCAGCATATCGCCCACGCCTTCGGGCAGAGGTCCGTGCCATGGACTGAGCCCCTCGTTGCCCGCATGTCTTGGACCCATGTTGCCTCTCATATCCCAGCCCATCGGGGACTCTTCTGTGCCAAAAGCCTTGTCAATGGCTTCATCCAGTTGTTGTTCGTCTACAATGAATTCGCGCGCATTGGTGTACAGGTCGTGGAGACGTGATGCGCGCATTGCATCCACTTTGGCCATTCGTCGTTGGTAGGCTCTGCTGCGGGCTTTGGAGATGTCTTTTCGCGGGGGCAGGTTGTCTGTGAGGAAGTCGCGGATGCCCTTAGACACAGAGTTCTCGGTCAGGATGTCGACTTCGCGGCGGGGCGCCATGGCCAGCTCGCGCCTCTGCGCACCAATGGCCTGGATCTTGGCCATATACTGTGCCTCTGATGTGACCTTTCTCTCGTGCAGCTGCTTGACACCCTCCTTCAAATTTTCTCTCCTCTTGTCCGCCAGCCGTTGCTTGTACAGCCGGTATTCGGCATCTCTGCTATATGGACCTGGCACTTTGACTTCCTTTGGTTCTCGCGTTGTCTTTCCTAGGAAAACGTCTGATTCCTTGGGGTGCTTGTTTCTCGTCTTGAAGATGTCACGTGGGATGGGCAGGTGGCCTTTTACTGTGGGTTTGGCCGGGTAGGTTGGCTGCAATGGCTTGGGGACTTCGACATAATTTGGAGATTGCGGGCCGAGGGCGAGTGATGATGGTGTAGAGGAGAATGTGCGGCCACCCAGGCTGACGCCGGACCCATTGAGGGGGGCGGTGGGTGAAGGAGACGTCCAGGCAAAGCGGAAGGGTATCCGCGGCGGCATTGCGATGGTGGTGAGGGAGCCAAAGCAATGCGGAGGTGCGGGCGTGGTGTTGGTCGGCCTGGCTGTCTTCGAAAATGTCGGTGCCAAGCCGGCTTAGCCCCACCCAGACTAGCTCCGCCTCTCAAAAAAAGTTGCCCATTCCCATGTTCGCGACCTTCCTTCACTCTTCGCCCTTCCACCTCTTGTCAATCCCCCCAAGGAAGCAGAGCCAATATGGGAGTCCACAAGAAAGAGAAGAGCCGCCGTGAGCGCGAGGGTAAGGCGCACGATGGCATGGCCAATGTCAAAGTCAAGGGCACCAACTTTTATCGGTATGTATACATCTATACTGCTATGCGCCCTCTGGATGCTAACAGCTTACAGCGATGCGAAAAAGGTAAAAGTGCTCAAGCGCCTTACTGATGGCAAAGCCGAGCGCAATGCCAAGGGAGACATCACAAAGGCCGCCGTCTACCAAAGCCGTGATGCGCCCGTCGCCCGCGTAGAGCCCAATCGCAAATGGTTTAACAACACGCGGGTGATATCTCAAGATGCCCTCGAGAGCTTCCGGTCCGCTGTTCAGGCTCAAGCTGCCGACCCTAGCACATATCTCATGAAGCGCAATAAGCTACCCATGAGCCTGATCGAGACGCCCGGCCAAATTCCTGGTCTGAAGCAGCACGCGGCCAAGATTGCCGTCGACAGCCAGCCCTTTTCAGAGACGTTTGGCCCCAAGGCCCAGCGGAAACGACCAAAGCTTGACTTCAGTTCCATTGATGATCTTGCCGGCCGAACCGACAGCATGCACGAAAACTACGTCGAGCGCCTTGAGCAAGCCAAGCTGCTGTCAGGTACCTCGGGCGAAGAAAAGGAGGGTGACAATGACACTCCCAATGGCGAGCTCACATCGGCTCGAGAATTCATCTTCATGAAGGGAACCTCAAAGCGTATCTGGAACGAACTCTACAAGGTAAGAGTCTTCACTCAAAGTTGCCCTAGCTCCACGCTGACCCTTCTCTGCTCAGGTCATTGATTCCTCCGATGTCATCTTGCACGTCCTAGACGCCAGAGATCCTGATGGTACACGGTGTCGATCAGTTGAGAAGTACATTCGCACAGAAGCCCCCCACAAGCACTTGGTCTTTGTCCTTAACAAGGTCGATCTGGTGCCCTCCAAAGTAGCTGTAAGTTTCCTCCCCACAACACCTCCCCCCCCCCATCGTCCACACCCTCCTTAAGTCAAGGACCTTTTCCTCTGCAATGATTACGGTTCTGTTACAAGTTGGGAAGAGCAAAAGTGGCTCGCCGGCCCAAGATCGTCTTGATTGCGGGTCGATTGGCAACCGTCTTGGTTGTCAGTCAATAGAGTCACGCGTGATTTGTTTGAGTTGAGGACCGTCTCTGCACTCGCAGCTTCATGGCGGTACTCTTAGTAATATTTCACACATTCCATTGTCGATATACAAAACTTGCTATTTCCACAATGGACAAAGCTAATACCGCTTAGGCCGCATGGGTACGCCATCTGAGTCGTGAATTCCCAACACTTGGTATGTTCTGTTGTCGCTATGTTACATACCTGGTTCATGGACTAACCATAAGGACAGCTTTCCACGCCTCAATCAATAACAGCTTCGGCAAGGGATCTCTCATCGCTCTTCTCCGTCAGTTCAGCTCTCTTCACAGCGACCGCAAGCAGATTTCGGTTGGCATGGTTGGCTACCCAAATACTGGAAAATCATCCATCATCAACACTCTTCGAAAGAAGAAGGTGTGCGTTGTGGCGCCTATTGCTGGTGAGACCAAGGTGTGGCAGTACATCACTTTGATGAAGCGCATCTATATGATCGACTGTCCGGGTATTGTTCCACCCAACCAAAACGATACAGACGAAGATCTTCTGCTGCGTGGTAGTGTTCGTGCAGAGAATGTCGAGTACCCGGCGCAGTATATTGAGGCTGTCTTGAGGAGGGTTCAACCAAAACACCTCCAAAGGACTTACGACATAAAGGAGAAGGACTACGAGAATGATGCTGTACGCTTCTTGGAAGTGTTGTGCCGAAAGAGTGGTCGTCTGCTCAAGGGAGGCGAGGCTGACATTGACGGTGCTGCCAAGATGGTTCTCAACGACTGGATAAGAGGAAAACTCCCCTGGTTTACTCCACCACCGTTCAAGGAGGGTGAAGAGACCGGACCTGTCAATGAGAAGCGTGACGGCAAACTCGGCGAGATGAGCAAAAAGCGCAAGCGTGACGGCGAAAGCCAGGCTACCGGAAGCGTGGCAGCGACTACCGATGCAAGCGGCGCAGCTCAAGACCAGATCGACGATGATGATGACGATGAGTTTGGCGGCTTCAGCGAGGATGATGATGTGGAAGAAGATGATGAAGATTCGGAAGATGAAGAGGGCGGTGCCGCACTCGAGGCTGCCGAGGATGACGCAAGCGAAGATGATGAAGCTGTTGAGCAAGAGCTCGCTGCCATATCAGAAGCGCTCACAAAAGCAAAAAAGCGTCAACGGAAAACATGATGACCATTAAAAGAAGAATAGTTTTGATTCAAATGATACCCCAACATTACGATGCATCATCACAATGCATAGACCAAGTTCATCGATTTCATCCTCGGCCCTCGGAAAGCGTGAGTTCACGCGCAGTCACGGGTGGTAGTCTTGCTATTGAGAGATGAAGTGTACTCATTCAAACGTAGTTTGCCGTTGGAAGCGCTGCTATCACGAGACAATCAATGAAACAAGGTTTACGCCGCGCACTCGGACCGACTACAAATCGATATCACGTCGATGAGTGTCTACTCTAAAACAAAGACTACCCTTTATTTCAAGCAAATACCCTGACCCCTCAACAAGACATCGTATAAACAAGTATAAAAATAGTCTTCGATCCGAAAGCCTCGTACCCTCCACCGACGTGGTAGCACTTGGTATCTCGCGATGGCTTCGTCTCACCAGGGAATAGTGTTCTGCGTCAGTCTTCCCTATGATACATTGGTATTTGCTGTCCCAAGCTGATTAGAGTTAGTAGTACCTTGCGTACTGGTGTCGCTTTCTCACTTGTCGAACACAACCAATATCATCTTTGCAGTCGCTTGAGCAGGACGAACAGAAAGTGTCACCGTGTGGGATACATAAGCATCCGATACGACTAACGTATGTGGCAAGCGAGCGGCGCACCCCACCAACTTTGCTCACCTCTTCAACCTCAACGCATCATGGCTCAATGTAGTACTCCTCTATTAGTTTCAAATAAAGCAGATATTCAGCTTGCTGTATCGTCTATTACAAATAAGTAAATTTAAAGTAATCGTTCTGCTGCAGTAGTCTATAACGTAGCCGAAACAACGCTCCGCCGTCGACGCGCTGGTGTATCTGCCTAACGTGATTGCTAGCCTAACTCAAAGAAACTTACTAAACTAGAAGAGAAGGTGATATTTAGTCATATACTTAATCTAGATCTACGTAGATTTTCGCCTGCCTACGCAGCTATGCGTGATATAGCTGACGGACTCCTAGCTGCGCGCGGCGCTAGCTAGGTTTGGCAGAAGTTGTAATCGATGTGAGCACCAGCGCCCACTAAGCCAATACTACGTGGCAACGACTCGGCCGCAACCAACCCACCAGCAAAAGGTAAGCACGAGAATAATCTGAACTGATTATTCTAGTGTAGTATAATATATATAGGCATGTAACTCCGTTACAGAAATGGCTAGCCAACTTTATTAAGCGTATAGATAGTCTTACGACGCGTTTTGATTAGGCGTATAATAGGTACGTAGAGTGTAACGATGTTACAACTTCGCCAAGTATCGGACCAATCCCAGAGCCGGATCGGAGGTAGTATTCGCCGCCCTCTTCATCAACCACTCATTGTGAGGTCGGATCCGATTCGGATCCGACTAAGATAAGTATATAACGAGACACTCCCTATAGCTAGCTCTGTAGACTTTTGATATCCTTTCGTACAAGGCCTATAGGTGTCTATTCGAATCAAGGCTCGTTTGATGTCCCACGCACTCCCATATGCCTCTGAGTGACACTACCGCCGATACTGATCCGAGTAGTCTTGCCTGCGCCGTTACAGGAGAGAGATAAGGATTGGATTGATCTGATCTAGTAGTCTGATCTGTTCTTGTAATCTGCTCTTGTTTCTATCTACTAGCTATTCTACTACTATATATATTTGCTGTACTAGATTCTAGAAGAATCTATCTAGTAGTAGATTACGTAGCTATAGACGTAATAGATAGATGAATTGTATAGGGATTGGTTGACTGAAGAATCCGAGTATAGTGCCGAGCACCCGGATTATGTCAGAGATTAGCTGATTAGCTTATATCTCTAACAATATATCGTTAAATAGAGAAATTCTAAGCGTTTGCGATGGCGGTTAATATAGGTGCTTAGTCAGCACTAGGAAGGCCATATATTATCTTAAACATAGAGTAAAAAATCCTTTAACTTTAGCTATAAATTTCGAGCTGTAAATTAACTTTTCTTCTATCTATTTATATACAGTGCTAGGACAGCGATCTGTTCGCGTATACACGTGCCGTAGAATAATAATTCGTTTTTTATAGAGCTCTCTTTTCTTTAAGACTATATTACTATACTTATATAACGTCATTTTCTACTAAAATTTTAGCTAATTAAATATAAGAATGTAAATTATTAGAAGCCCAGCGCACGTATGCTATCGCGTAGTTTAAAGGTAGTTTATCAATAGCTAAAATCTCTAACGCGCTTAACTGCAGACAATGCTGTATCTACAAAACTATATCCTACTAGAAAAATTACTACTATATTAAATCATGACCTTAGATAGGCTCTAAACTAATATTATCTAGTAGAGATTATCGTCGGCTATTGTAGATCGCAAAAAAAAATCTATCTATTAAGTACGTAGATCTTATACGGGAGACTGGACTGTAAAGTAGTACTAATAGGCAGCCTCTTATATTACGACGTACTATCTAACGCGTACTAGCTAATAATAGATTATATAAGTTTAGAGCTACTTATTAACTAAAAATTAGTGTACTAGCAGTAAAAAAGCGTCTAGATTAGGCTTAGCGTTAGAGAAACTTCGCATTTCATCGCGATACTCTAACATTTAGTAATAAGTATAGTATTGTCTATAGATCTAGCCGTAATATACTATAGGTATAGAGATTACCTATACAAAAATAGTCCTATAAGATAATAAAATCTATCTCTACTACCTAGCAACTAGCTTATATAGTCTAGGGCGCGATATAGATAGTAGAGAGAGGTTAGATTAGGCGAAGCC
>NW_006911899.1:1880267-1935189 GCF_000338995.1 Bipolaris sorokiniana ND90Pr | reverse complement strand
GCGTTTCTTCAACGAGAAAACGAGCAGCTCCGGGCAGCTCTCATCGATGAGAGACAGCGCAAGGAGCGTATCCAGCCTGGTACGCTCGAGCTGTCTGACGATTATCATGGTGGAGCTACTTTCTGGTCTCCACGGAAGGTGCGAGAAGCTCGCCGCCAATATGAGCAGAAACAGCGCGATCATGAGGAGTTACAACGCCAAAAAGCTATCGCGGTTAAAGCTAGAGAGGAGAGAAAGCTACTCAAAGCTCAAGAACTAGATGCGCGACGGCGGGCGCGGGCACAGGCAAAACTAGATCGTGAGAGGCAGAAAGCTGAAGCAGCTGCCCACCGGATAGCCCGCCAAGCCGCCCACAAACGACTTCAGAAAGCTATCAAAATCTCACAAAGGGGAAAGAAGCCTACCTTCAAGCGCTCTACTGAGCTAGCATCAAAGAATATTATCGTTGGCAGTAGTAGTGGTGGTGCGCAGCGAGCTAATCGATCAGCTGCACCACCATCACCACGCTCGCGTTCAGGCCGCCCCATCAAGCTGCCAATCAAATATCAGTAGATAGATCAAATAAACAATACTACGAGATTACTATACTAGAGTTTCTCGCGATAATAGCTTTTATGTAGAGCTCTACAGCTTCAAGTTTGTGATAGTACTGTTGGGGAGAAATCCGGCGTTGGCCCGTCCGCGGCGTTGGCCCGTCCGGCACCTCTATGTACAAGCGGGTCGTTCTTTCGAGAGTACAGGACTTTAATCTTCACGAGTGACCTCTTCAAATTGCAGCTGAACATTAATAGGCCTGCGAAGAACATGGGAACTATCGAGGCTCGAGTGGATGCGCTCATGTTGCCAAGTCTACAGCTGAGAAGCAGGCGCTAAACTTCGCCACGCTGCCTTCAGCCTTAGCTATATATACACTACAAACGAGAACGACACACTCTATAGCCTGTATTTACAGCGAGCTGAGACGTTTATGCTAATATGTTAGGATTGTTATATTCGAGTGTCTATCTTTGCTATCTGCAAAAGTCTAACAGAATATGCTAGGAGGTGATTGGCGGCACAGCTGCTGTCTCTCAGCTACTCGGTCAGGCGATTACCGTCATTCAAATGATGCAGGATGCGAGAGCAAAGGTTTACGGCGCATCAGGTCGACTTGATGGCTATTAAAGCTAGCTAGATAGATTACTTAGCACACTGTGACTTATGCAAGACGAACCCGAGCTACAGATACCTCTAATCGAGAAGCAGATTTAGAAAATTATCGATGTAGTAAAGAAGATGCAACGCTATTTTAATTTATTTACCGCTTAAATAACGAAAAGCAAGACTAAACAGTACACGCATGCTTTTATTAGTAGCGATCGAGACGAGAGGGAGCTTAAGAATGCCATGAACTAACTAGACTAGGCGAAAGCAGACCTTACCGTGACGATCGTCACAACGCACGTTAGGCTGAGCGGGTCTATGCGCACTAGTTTTACAGCTGCTCTAGTAGTAGTCTAACGGGTTGATAGAAATGTGTAAAAAGTCCTTAGCAAGAGGCTCTCGATGGCTGCTTACTTAGAGAAACGATGTACAGACGAAGAAAGTACTGTAAAGTAGTCTAATGATACTATCCTATACTAACTAGGATAGGTAATGACACGGTACCTTTTATAGCTAAGGACATTAAAGCACTGGATCTTGTGGATAAAGTATCGTAAGTTAACAACGAAGCCTTTAAGGATGCAGATATGTTTAACATAGATGTCGTCGAACGGCAGACCCATACATCTACGGAAAGGCTATAATAGGGCACTAAGGCGCACGGGAGGAGCACGGTCTTGTAAGGTAATATAGATGCAGTAAGCATAGTGTAATGGGCTGCGCCCGTGAGTGAAACACGTGACTGTATCACGTGTCCTATTCATACCGCTTAGTCACGAAACCTTATTCGTACGAAGGAACCTAAGGTAAGAGTATAAAGCGAGAAATGTCGTACAATAGCTTTACTTTCTTTATCTTTCTTCTTCTGTAATACAGGTCAATGCATACTCGTTCGAAGGCCTCTTCGCCCTTAACAGTAGGCAGTATAAGAAGAGGCAGATACAGAAGTAAGTAGTACTAATAAAGAGAGATAGAGACAATCTACTTACTTAGCGCAAGGCTAATTAGTAAATTGCTTGTAAAGAGCGTTAAGAAGGAGAGCGATTCGGTGTTAGCCGCTAGGCTCTAGCAAGCTATAGCAAGTGCAGAGAGACTAGCCATAATGCGCGTACGTGTAGGAAATATACTCTAGATACTACTTAATCTATTATATTGAGATCTCTTTATTATATTACAATGTTGTTAAGATCAATGCCTATAGAGATGAGCAAAGTTGGTGTGGTGCGCTGCTCGCTTGCCACGTAGGTTACCGTAATACACGTAATGCTCTGCTGTGGGGCAGGCTAATATGTAAGCCGCGCCCCTCTGGTACATATATCAAATACACTCTCGTCCCTTTGCCTGTAAAATTAACGGCATTATGGATAAGTCAAGCTCTCTAGTGAAGCTTGCACAAAAGATCCTTGAAGAGGCAGAGAGATTGGAAGCTGGTGGCAATGGCGAGGGGTCGACTGACGCTCTATTTGAAGCAACACAGGAGTTGCAAAAGTCTCTACTGACAGCACCGAAGCTACTTCAACAGCACCAGATCCGCTGTCAATGTCTCGCTAGCTTGAAGTGGCTGGTGAGATTTGATATCTTCAATCATGTTCCCGATGATCTCAGTCCTATTGCCTATACGGACCTTGCTGTCAAAGCGAATGTGCCCGTCAGGCGGCTGCAGTCAGTCGTGCGGATGGTCATGACGGATGGCATTTTTTTCGAACCATCACCAACGCAGATTGCACACACCCAACTATCAGCATCATTCGCATCAGATAGTGCTTTTCTAGATTGGGCTTCCTTCATATTGATTTACCAAGCTCCTGTGGCATATCAGTTTACTGAAGCAACAGCGAGATGGCCCAACTCGGTAGACAAACACGAGACAGCGTTCAGTCTGGCCCTCAATACCGATTCGACCTTTTTCGAGTACTTGGAAGCTCATCCGGACATGACCAAGGCCTTCGCAGGTTACATGCGTGGTTTGCAACGAAGCGGAAGTGGCAGTGTCCAGCACATTGTCGATGGCTTCGACTGGGCCAGCCTGGGCGAAGCAAACATAGTCGACGTTGGTGGGTCGACTGCACACGCATCCATTGCACTAGCCTCCACCTTCCCAGACCTCCACTTCACCGTCCAGGATCTCCCCGAGGTAGTCCAAGAAGGCAAAGCCAAACTACTCCATCTCGCCAGCGCCTCTATAGCCTCACGCATCAACTTCTCAGTCCACGACTTCCTTACGCCCCAGCAACTCCAACCCAACAGTCCCAAACCCGACATCTATTTCCTCCGCAGAATCTTACACAACTGGCCCGACCACCATGCCCGCGAAATCCTCAATCACCTCGCCGTCGCCCTACGTGATAGTGGCAATCCCTGCGCCCGCGTTCTCGTTATGGAATCGATTCTGCCTCTCCCCAGCACCCTTTTTCGCTTCCAAGATGCCTATTTGCGTGTGCGCGATCTTACCATGACCCAGCTGTTTAATAGCAGGGAGCGCGAGTTGGAGGAGTGGAAGGACCTTTTTGCGAGTACGGAGCCGAGGTTGGAACTTAGGGCGTGGAAGCAGCCGCCCGGGAGTGATATGGCAGTTATGGAGGTGGCGTTGGTGGGAGCGGAATGAGTGTTGGAGGGAATGGTGGTGGGGTAGGGTAGGGTAGGGCTGGCATGAAGGTGGAATGATGGTGGTTTGAGTTTGAGACTTGTTGTGCGTGAAAGGACTGCCGTGTGTAGAATAAGAAGAAAAGGATTTTCTGATCGCTTGAGAATATAGAAAGATGAATCTTGATCCATTGTTCTGCGGGGATGACAATAGAGAAATGACTCCTGAAATGATTGTGCTCCCTTCACTGTAGGACGTCTCACTATCTCTTTGATGTGTGATATGCTTTGTACATCTATATCGCTCCCTCAATACTTTGGACTAGGCCAAAAAAGATAGTAAGCATCAAAACTACAATAGCAACCCAGAAAATGTACCACTGGACGCCATCCCTGCGATCATGCCACCACTGCAAAATCGTTGCCGGACGAGATTCATCGAAAGCCTATTTCAGAATGGCTAATCTCTCATGCCAGTACTTAAACTCTGAATAGTCACGTTTTTCAGTCCTCAGCTGACCGCACTTGACCAGTTGGAGATCGAGTTGAACATCCCCGGAGACAGAGCGTCGCGTCTTCGGATCAGATTGTGGAAATAGCAGCGCAAGATTGCCGATTGTTTCTTGTGCCAGCCCATCTGGTAGAAGCTGACTGTACATCCCGCTAGTTGCCTGTACCTAGTTTGATCGAACACGAACCTACACCTGTTGCTACTTGAGAAATGACGCATGATGGAAGATACAAACTCGCTGATCGCCATCAATGAGAAGCAGATGGTCGGTCAGATTATCCGTCCATGCGATTTCTATTCCTGCCATGCGAACAAGGTTTCTCCCCGTGAACAACGGCTGAAGCTTCAATTCCCTAGAATACTTCTGTGGCGGAGGTGCGAAAAATTGTTGCATGCAGTCTTTCAGTGAGCGCTGGTTCCAAAGCAAGGGGGATCGCCCAGAATATGCATTAGCGGGCAATGGCCCTATATCTATTATGAGAAGTAGTCTCGCGGCCAGCCGTATGGCGCGCTCCATTTTTTGCCGCGCCTCGTCTGGCGTCAAGTCTTTGTCAAATTCCGGTGGCAAAATGACCCTTATTTCATTTTTCGTCTTCGTGCTTTCGATTTCTTTCGTGATGGCTATGATATTTTGGTGAGTTGCTGCCAAGAGGTGTTGATCGCTGCCTATCGCCAAACTGCATTCCTCGGTGTAGTACGAGAAGTATGGCTTCCAATCAAGGCCATCGTACTGCAAGTTGATAGTCGAGGAACTATTTTCCAAAAGTTTGTGGGTGATCTCCTTACGTGTAGGTTCTGAAATTTGATTCTTGAGAAGATCGTCCAAAGGCATTTTGCATGCAGAACCAAGTAGGCCTTTCTGGTGTGTATTATCCTGAGCCTATTCCGGAATCCCGCACTGGAACTGTGGTCTGAACAATTTCAAAGTCTCACGATAACTCTCACGTAAATATTGTATGCAAACCTCAACATGGACGGCATTCTGGTAGATTTTCTCCATGAGTCCAACTTGGTGATTGCGCTCATAGATATCCGATTGGTCGATACACACGCTATCAATCCACATGATCCGCTCTAGGCACTTATCTCGTAACTGTCGGAGTGTGTTTTCACAGTTAGCAGTGACCTGTACTCGTCTCGTAACCTGACCAACCGTACTTTCCATCTTCACATATATTTCCCGTGACTTGCTACAGTCTCCATCTTCTGTAGCCCAAGTATATGACACGGCGATATATTGGAGTACAGAATCGAGCTCAGCTGTGATGATGTGGTAGTAGACAGGATGCTGTCCTTCGCCAGAATGAACAACAACAAGCCGAATTTCGTCACGGTCGCGACTAAGGCTTCTGTATTGGTAAATCGTTGAAATCTCCTGTGGGTGAAGAACCTGCCCACACTGCGAGACTATGGGTGCTCTGTCGATAAGGCAACGGAATACCCCGTATGAAGAACAGAACATCATATTGTCGCATATCCGCGCGTCTTTATGCTTGCAAGTCTCTGGCGGCATCGCACAATACCCTTTAACAAAGAGTCCCTGATCCGGCCATTAGCAAATCGATTTGTAACGTAGGATACAAGCTGGTGTTAGATGCCTTGGAGGTTCGTCTCAGCGGTGGTTTTGACTTGATAATGTAAGGCGACTGAGGAAAAAGATAATATCAAGATATCGGATGCAGGGATGTGTATGAGGCGACAAATTGTATGTCGATGTGGAAGATGAAAGATCTAGTGGGCTTTCCCAGAAGTGATTTGGTCATATAGAAGGTCACATCGCAGTTCACCGGTTGCATGATATGTAGAGGCTGCAAAACAACGCACTGCGGGGCAGTGCCCGCATGCGTGTTGTGAGGCTGAGGCAGGCAGTAGACAAGGCTGATATCTGAGCTGAGGCAACTCGTTTGCCTCAGCGTAGATTGCGCAGAAAAAGGTTGATGCCGATTTAGTATAGTATTCAAAATGCCTGGGGTCCCCGTGGGGCAACTGGGCTCAAGTCGCGCACGCGCAAGATCGAGACGACCCCTCCCAGTCGTGAGGCGAAGCAGCGGCCAAACTGCTCCAATCACATTCTTGTAGCGACCGGTGTACCTTCCAGCTAGATATTGCGCCAAAGTACAGCTTTAGTAATCACTGTGGCTGACGAAGCCAGTGAAATTGATTATATAATGTCGGTCGTGCGCGCAATGATGGAGGGTACTAGGAGCGACGCTGCTGTGGCCTGGTAATGCACGGTACGATCTACGCATACCAGGAGTAATTCATAGTACTGATACTTGCCTTGCCTTATCTATAATAGTTAGTTCCGGTCTACAGTGCAGAGGCTGTCTAATCGCCTGAAGGCGTCGTGGGGCATTGCGATAACAAAAGGCATGTTCTAGGACTGGCGCATCACAAAGCGCTACATCTATTTTAGACATCGAGGATAGGTATATAGCAAAAATTCAATACAAAATTGTGTTAGCAGCCTAACATAGTTAGGGTGTCCTGTTAGCGGGAGGATTTTCTAGGTCTCCCTTCTCTGTCCAACGGACCTCCTAGCATCTACCCTTGTAACGTTAAAATAGCCTTCAACGTTAGGAGCACTATCCTCACCCCTAGACTTCCCCTTGCGACCTTTGGATATTTACCAAAGTTAAACATACGCAAGTAGATAGGGGTTAACTAGTATTAATACGATTAACTGCCTTTAAGAAAGGATCAATTATATACCTAGTACTGGAGGGATCGTACTCAGAGATATTTTTCTTAAAGGAGGAATACTGTAGATTTGTATATATGAACAACAGTGTTGTAAAATTATAAGGAGGATGGACTGAACTTCTAGAGTGCAAAACTGTCTCGCCTCAGAGGGCGTCTCGGGCCCTAGGGATGGACATTATTGGGAAATCACAATGATCAATTGTTTCAACGCCTTTCTTCTCTAATAACAACGACAGGCCTGATTCTTTGGCTTTTAGTTCGTTAACGTCCAAGAATATATCTTAATATTGTTATTGTAAGGTTTTGTAAATTTAAGGTAATTGTAGCCGCTTGACTTCAGAGGCAGTGAAACAAGAAAATGAAAACGATTGAGAAAACCATGCTACACGTACTTCGATCAGCACAACATCAGTATGAACCCACACTGATTGGCTGAGATTGAACGACGCCTTATTCATCCACAAATTCCTCACTCATGGACCAAAGAACTCAAGCAGAATGGACTTTGAGCTGAACCGTGAATGAAAAATCACTCTCGACATACACAGCCGCATGCTCCCCGACCTTGCCACAGCACGCCAGGAACCCAGCCCTTTACTCCTTGCGAAAACCATGGCATTCTGGTATTTAGGCAGAATGCAAAAGTTGCACTACAAACCCGCGTTGGAGACTCCACACAGACGCCTTGCTAGTCAGAGACGACGGGGACATGGAGACCTGCGGAGCGGCCGATGAACGTTTTCCAATCTATCCCTGCGCCATCTTGCTTGTGCTTGCAAAAGCTTGGTTCCTGCAGTTGAGCCTCAAAGCTTGTCTTTCCCCGAAATTTTGAAGATTTGATAGCAAGTCAGAAAAATCAACTTGATGAGACGTTGAATGGCGAACTTTGAACAATATACGGTCCAGGGCACAAAATCACCAATTCATACACGTCCGCTTATCAAACAATGGGGCCCCACTGGAGGCAACCCGCCATTATACTCACTCTCCACGTTCTGATCCAATGTTACGTGTCCTCTCCACTGGTTTTAGGTCGTCTCAATCTCGCACGAGACAAGCACCTGCCGCTGATTTCCGGTAACCCCGACGCTTGTATTGCCCCCACAGCGAAACTTAAGTATCGGTGTCACTGAGCTTAACCGTCTTGTTTACCCGTCATGAAACATTTGGCAGAAGTCGAGTTGGATATGCGGTGTCCGTGAGGCAAATTCAGATTGCATATGTAGTATTGGTTCCCCACGATGGCCTTGTCACTGGGTTTCCACATTTCAGGACTTGAGATCGACTACGGAAGGACTGATTGATCCTGCGAACTCCATGGCCCTAGTCAAGGACGCAAAGGTGTTCGGTATTGCATGCTTTGTTTGCTTGGGAGGTTCGCTATATGGATACAATCAGGGTGTCTTTTCTGGTGTTCTTACCATGAACTCCTTCAAGAGGCATGAGTAGCTTACGACAAATGTCAAGTCATTACTGTCAACCCTAACGATTACCAGATATGGGCGACTAAATCGAAGATCCATAGACGCTGGAATGCAACTCTTCTAAACAAGGCTGTCTCGTTTCCATCCTCGAACTCGGCGCTTAGTTCGGAACCATGCATTCTGGCTTCCTGGTTGAGATACTGTCACAGAAATGGGCCATTCTGATCAAAGTCGACATATTCATCGTCGGTGTTATCGTAAAATGCACGGCTATCACAGGAATCGGACATAGCGCTGTCCTGGGTGGTCGCTTTGTTACGGATATGGGCGTCGGTTCTTTGTCGATGATTGTGCCGATGTATAACGCGGAGCTGGCGCCGCCAGAGGTACACGGTGCGCTTGTTAGACTTCAGCAATTGAGTATCACACTTGGAATCATGGTCTGTTTCTGGATCGACTATGGTACCAACCACATTGGCGGAACCGGGGCCGGACAAAAGGATTCTGCATGGCTCATCCCTCTTGCGTTGCAGCTAGCTCCCGCCGCCCTTCTCGGTGTCGGCATGTTGTTCATGCCTTTCTCGCCACATTGGCTCGTCCACAACAATCGCGAAGACGAGGCCCGCCGTGTACTCGCTCAACTACGCGAACTTTCCCAGGACGATGAGCTCGTTGAGCTCGAGTACGCCGAGATCCGCGCTCAGAGCTTGTTTGAGAAGAAGTCGCTCGCAGAAAACTTCCCCCACCTTCAAGATATGAGTGCTGTGTCAATTTTCAAACTTCAGTTCGTGGCGATTGGCAGCCTATTTACGATAAAAGGCATGTTCAAGCGCGTCATCATATCAGTGCTTACCATGCTATTCCAACAACGGACAGGAATCAATGCAATCTTGTAGTATGCACCGACAATATTCGGTGATCTGGGGTTGTCGAGCAACTCTGTTAGTTCACTGGTTACTGGTGTTGTTGGCATCGCCATGTTTCTAGCGACTAGTAACTTCAAGATCCATACATATCCCAAACCTAATACTTGATGCTAATGAATCAACAGTCCCGGCAGTCTTGTATGCTGACACGCTTGGCCGCAAACCAGTGCTTATCAGTGGAGTTATCGGTATTGCTGCTTGCCACTTCATCGTTTCTGGCATTGCAGCCGGGTTCGAAGACGACTGGCCACACCACCAAGGTGCCGGGTGGGCGGCATGCGCAATGGTCTGGCTATTCGTCGTCTTCTTTGGTTACTCGTGGGGTCCCTCCTCGTGGATCGTCATGGCAGAGATATGGCCTCTGGCAAATCGTCCATACGGTATCGCTCTTGGCGCTTCTTCCAACTGGTGAGTGTAGTCGGCGTTCGATGAGCGATCTTCATGGCTCGAGATACTGACGTCATTGTAGGATTAATAACTTTATTGTTGGCCAAGTGACACCAGACATGCTTACGCACCTGCGTTATGGCACTTATATCTTCTTTGGTATTTTCACTGCCGTGGGTGCTGCTTTTATCTTCTTCTTTTTCCTGAAGACAAAGGAGTTGTCACTTGTAAGTTGGGAACCCGAATCATTCAACCAAATACAATGTTAATCACCGCTATAGGAGGAGATGGACCATCTCTTTGGCTTTGTCGGCACTGCTCAGCGCGAAAAGGAGCGTTGGAACGATGTCTATCGTGAGGTTGGGCTTGCGGAGCTACGAGAGCGCTGTGGTCTGGTGGATCAGAATGCTGGCTCGGGTGCATCGATAGCAAAGGAATTGCCAACCTACAACGACACGCTTGAGAAGAATAAGCCGGCATTTCATGAGTCGGCATAGATTTCAGTGTCAGGATAAATGAGATTGTAGTGAAAGAACGCTCTATGTAATCGTGCAAAGCGATTGCGTAGTCATAGCCTGCATGTGTGTATCATCTTCCATACTGTTGCTAATGTTTAGCTACAGTTTATATCTCGTGCTTTAGGCATGGGAGCTGCCCAACTCATCATCATGGTAGAAGTTTCAAAATCTACTTGCGCAAGCTCCTTGTCGTTTGTCTCTTGATTCTCTCATCAACCTTGAGAACAGGCTTACTCACCCTCTTCGCAAGCACAACAGGTTTCCTTGCCACCGCAACCGCGCCATCCCTGCTCTTCCTCTCCTGCTCTTCCATTTCTGCAACCGTCTGATCCCGAATCCTCTCCGCCACTTCCTCCCACACGCCTGGAACCTTGGTCTTCATCGTATACAACCTACCTTCCTTGACATAAAACTTGAACCTCGGTTCGTTAATTACATCCAGAACCCTCTTCAGAATGCCCTTCTCCCTTTGCCTCTGCGCCCATGCATCTGTCTTGGGCAACTCGATATTGGCAAGGCGAAACCGGCGCTGCGGTAGAGCGCGCAACTCATGTAGGAAAGCGGTGGTGTGTTTGCGGAAGGGGAAGATGCGGAGCGTGACGAATTCGAGTTTGTTGTTTGCGGTCGCAAGGGGGTTCTTACGCAAGGTGCTGGCGAAGCGGAGGAGATCATGGCGGGAGCGCCGAGCGTGTTCGGGGATTTGAAGGAAGATTTGGTGGACGAAGGGGGCGGTGAGGTACGCGAGGGTTAAGGTAGGGATGGTGCCAAGGACGCCGACTGAGTGGGATTGTTAGATGCTGGTTGGATATTGGTAGTATCATAGAAGAGAAATTGGGAGAGTGAGGAATTGGAATGCCAATTGAACATATGCCCTTTGAGGTGTCGTAAAGTTACATGACTGGAAAGGATTATAATGAAGATGCAAAATAAGAAGCAAACATGTGTTAGGAACCCGGAAAAAAACTACAAAGATAAACAGAGAAAGAAATAGACGTGAGTGGAAATGGTGCGATTAGCATTGAAAGAGATGGTTGCAGGATGAACACCAAGCTAAGTCATGTAATATTTCGAGGGGTGAATGAACATGTACGAAATAATGACGAAAGTCAAAACACTTACCCAAGATGGCCTGCATCTTTCTCAATCGCGGGTCAGGCTGGTTTTCATTGTTCCATAAGGGGGGTACACCAAAGACTAGAGTGGTACCGAACTGCAGCAAGGCCATTGCTTTCCAGAAGGAGATCCATGTGGTTCGTGCGTCACCCGCATCATAGATAAGTAGTCTAGACGGGTATTCTATTTGGTCATTAGTCTATGGCAGCCAGATTTAAAGACGGTGATTTTCACGTACTCCTGTCTTTCTCAATTGTCTTGGCTCCTTCTTTTGCTGATTTTCCGAAGAAGCGCAGTGTGGGAGAAGTGGAAAGTTTCCTTTGACAGCTCCGACATATGAAGCTGGAAATGTGTGTCTTGATCACCGGTCTTCCAGCTCTTGATAATGGTGCAGTGCTTCTGAAAGCAGCCGCAAAGACGAATAGACGTGGCTGCATGTTGAACGGGAGTGGGTGGGTGGTGAGTAGAGAAAGGGTGTAGCAATTGTACTGCAACAGCAAAATAATTTTCCCCGCAGTGTGCAGATTTCTTGTTGACAATCGTTCAATGGCTGCTGTCCATAGTGGTGGTCGCTCTGATCGCGCGTGTCGAGGGCAATTGGCCAATTACAGAAAAGCACGAGGTGGTGAATAGAAATCGAGTTTTGCAGATGTCGCGGTGTCACGTGTGTCGGCGACACGGCGCAAGTTCGCCCGAGCGTCGAGGGGCGGCGGTGCGTGTCTCAGGGTCTGGGCTGGAGACAAGGAGAAGCCACGATTCCTCTATACTCCAATCGATTACTCTACTCCACTACACACGTGCCAGCCGTCACTATGTCTGCTACTAGTCATATTGTTGTTTGAATCACCGTTATTTCCCTGTCAAGCCCGCTTCGGATTTATTGGTGCATGCTTCATGTGATAGGCCGCAATTATGTTGTTCACCCGCGCGTTCCTAACGCTTCTTTCATGCCTTTCCCTCGGCTCCGCTTACCACGACCTCAGCGACGAGACACTCAAGCACCTGCCTGGGCCCGGCGATGATTTCGACATCAAAAAGGGCTCCTTGCTGGCGCCTATTCTAGTCCCTAGAGTATCCGGGACTGAGGGCAATGCTGCCGTGCGCAAGCATTTTGTAGACTTTTTCAAGTCGCAATTGCCCGAATGGCGGATAGAACTGCACAATTCCTCGTCGACGACGCCCGTCAGCAATGGAAAGGAAGTGCCTTTTGTCAACATCATTGCCACGCGCGACCCTCCAGGCAGTTTGGAGGGCGATGTGTCGAGGCTGGCGCTGGTCGCCCACTACGACAGCAAGTACACGCCTCCGGGCTTCATCGGAGCCACCGACAGTGCTGCCCCATGCGCTATGATCTTGCATATTGTACGCAGCATCGATGCGGCCCTGACCAAGAAGTGGGCCAGCTCCAAGGGCGACGACTTTGAGGTCGAGCACAAAGGCGTCCAAGTTCTGCTGCTGGACGGCGAGGAGGCTTTCAAATTATGGTCCGATACTGACAGTCTTTATGGTGCCAGGTGGGTAATGCTGTTTTTGATCACCACGGCCAAGTGCTAAGCTATGACGTGCAGGGCTCTCGCTGGCGACTGGGAGTCGACCTTCCATGCCGCCGCTTCGATTTACCGGACGCCCCTCGACTCGATCGAACTCTTCGTCCTCCTTGACTTGTTAGGTTCCAAGAACCCACAAGTACCCTCGTACTTTTCAACCACTCACTGGGCGTATCAAAATGTGGCAAAGATCGAGGACCGCTTGCGCAAACTGGGTCTGATGAAGTCATCTCCAAACCATAAGTCCAAAATGGCAAAGCGTGAGAACAAGAAGCCTCGCGCTGAGAAACTCTTCCTGCCCGAAGCGTCCAAGCAAAGCACCAACTTCATGGGTGGGTTTGTGCAGGACGACCACGTTCCCTTCATGGCTCGTGGTGTTGAAATTCTGCACATGATTCCCTCGCCATTTCCAACCGTGTGGCACACAATGGAGGATGACGCAGAACATCTTGATATAGATACGGTGGAAGATTGGACTAAATTGTTCATGGCTTTCACCGCTGAATGGATGGAGTTGGAGGGTTTCTTTGACTTTAAGAAAGAAAAGAGGGAAGAAACAGCAAAGTCGGAATTGTAAGCAGCTTCCTCCCAATCAAACTATCCGTAAGTTAACCCGCCACAGTGAGATACCCTGAAGTCTTGCAAGTACTTGCAAATGAATTGTTCCAAACATCCAAGTGACATTGCATTGAACGTTGTGTGCGGTCGTGTTTCGCAGTCTTTGCATTGATTTCCCTCCATACTAACAATGAGACAAAGGCTACAATGACAACAAGGTGTTCAGATGCCACCGCTTCCACCCAAGACTCGTCAAAGGCATGGGTTTCGCACTGGGCATCGAGATACACGGCACCTTCATCACACCTCAAGTCCCGCGCAACGTCTGGTGTCCTATGCCTTGATTTTCGGAGCCGACATACATGTCGTTAATCTTGAATTATAGTGACAAAACATTCTCGTAGTGCCGATAACAATATCAGCACAATGCCCACAAAAAGAGGGAAACAAAGCCATACCAGCACATACGGTCGATCTCTAGAGCCTGACGAACGCAGCAAGGCGCTACAAGCTGCTACACATCGCCGAGGCGGTACACATAAGGTGCGCGATTCAGACAGGACAAATTCCGTCTATGATGCCTACAACTACAAAGAGCTGCTCGATGCAGCAAAAGAGCGCGGTGTATATCGCAAGGACATGAAAAAGGTGGAAATGGCGTGGGCGCTGAAGCGAAACGATGAAGACAAGAAACGCGCTGAACGCGAAAATCTAAATGCTCTCCGCAAGAAGCAAGAGGAAGCGAAGAGAAAACAGGAACGCATCGTTGCAGAACAGGAGGCGCTGATCGAAGCTAAACTCCGAAGAAAGGTCGAGAAGATGCGGAAAAAAGAGCGACATGAAAGTGTCAGCGACGACACCATAAGTGACAACGAGATAGAAGCCCAGGAAAACATTCCAAATGAGTACATGGGCGAGGCTATAGGATACGCACTCAGCGACTCGTCCTGGGATAGTACTTCAACGGAATCAATCCCCGACCCCACCGATCACATCCTCATACCATCCTGTAAACTCCAACTCTTGGAATGGCCACACGAAATCATGCCACCTGTCAACCCGCCTTGTTATCTCTCACATGTCCCCGCTCTCCGACCGACAACAAAACCTTATGCCCCACTCAAGATCATCACAACAACAAGCAAGCAGAAAATCTGCCTCCCAGGGCTCAAATACCCCCCAACCGTAGACCCAGACTTTGTTCCCCTTCTCCCTGACTCTGTGCGCGCCGCAGCCCACGAAGGGCGTTTAGAAGGCATACTGTGCAACGCTATTATTGAGACTGGTGAAGACTGGGCTTCTCGGACACTTGTCAGAGGAAATGATGCTACTCTATATTTTCATATCGGCAATGCTAGCACCCCGGCGGCCAAGAGCCTTGCTGATGTGTACAGCAAGTGGAGCATGGAAGACAGAGGAGTGAGACGCGTAGAGATGACGTGTGAAGCGTATCGTGAGGCGAGGGAGAAGAGGAAGAGAAGGAGAAAGAGGATCAAAGGGAAGTTGTTGGCTGAGGTGTATGAGACGTGCAAGTGGAGGCCGAGGGCTGTGGGATACGTACCTGCGTATCTAGACTTTGGGCTTAGAGAGATGTATGGGGATGAGAAAGAACTCAGGAACTTGCGGTATGTGAGGTTCAACAGTTGCGATGTGCCGCATTATTATTTTTGGGTACGGGATACGAAAGGAGACGATGAGAAACAAGTAAACGACGGGGAGGAACCTCGATGCTATATTGCGAGAAAGACCGTGGGCAAAGAGCACAATCACGGAGTCCATTTTGCAAAGAAACAACCATACAAGCCTTGCACCCATGCAAACGACAACCCGTCTCGTGAAATTGAGTCTACCGAAGGCTGCAAAACTGAAAGCTTTGCGGATGACGCTGGCGCTGACATGAATGAAGAAGCATTATGTCGCAGGGCCAGCACTATACTCATTCTCGACCCGCAAGTGAATCACCGCCAGTCAATTATGGATTGGCTAGAGCAGATTAGCCCGAGTTTCAACGAGCCGCCGCTTCCACTGAATCCACCGGAGCCTTTTGAGATCACCCCGAGGGATGCTAATGGGATAGACAATCAGAAGGCAACCCTTGCACACATACCAAAGCGCGAGATAACAGATAATTGCCCATTTTGTAGTTTGTCATGGACTGCGATGATATCTCAGGTGTGTACAGCAAAGCTTCTTTAATCACATGAAGGATTAACATTCTTGCAGGAACAAGCCGACCACATGCTTTCTCATGGCGCTCGTCCAGAGAGACCACCGCGCATGTTGTTTGAGAAGATATTCGCTCCAGATTATGTGGATAGGTTGTTTGTCAAAAGGAAGGCGGGATTAGATGGTTTTGAATTTCTGGAAGAATGTCGGAGGATGAAACGACGAAGGGTGGTGTTGCCAAAGGCCAGAATGGCTAGGTGTTGATTGGCGAAATACAACGACGGTGATAAGTCATTTTCTTAGTGTAAGCAAATAAACAAGTACATATTATGATATGCGATTTGTTGTCTTGTTCTCGATCCATATATCAACGTGTAGATTCCGTCTCACCCCGTTCACACGACTTGGTCTCAGAAACACACCTCGTATTTACATTAGTTGTTTCTACCACCTCTCAGTGAGTGGCTTCATATTTACCCAGTCAAACATCCTGCGGTCGACTTCATTTGGTATCATCTATCTCCAGCTCATCGAAATCGCTCAGATCATCATGCTGCGAAGTGCAGCATATCCCCCAAAAGACTTCGCTCCCGCTCCCCGTCTGACTCTTGCCGAGGATAGATGCCATTAATGATGCCGCATTGGGCCGCAGTTGCTGTTGTACCATGATCATGTCTTGAGTCCATGCCAGTGCTGCATTGTCGGCGGGATTACCCATTTCTTTGAGCTGTTTGATAAGAGCATCCGTACTAGTCGGATTCGTGCGTATAAAGGCCTGGAAATTCCCGTGCTCTTTGAGAAAGCTGTAAATTGAACCAACCGTTCTGCCTTTGAGCACAGCCGTCATCTCCAGAAAGACCACTCCCAAACTCCAGAGCGCGAGTCAGGCAGCCGAAAAAGGTACTTATTTCTTGATGTTTGGTTGTATCCACACTGGCCAGGTAAGCAAATAAGTCCATATCAGCAACAGGAGACACGATGAGACCCATGTACTTTAGATCGGTATAGCTCCCAACAAACTCAACCACATGGTGGTACTTGATACGCTTCAAGGCTTTCATCTCAGTAATAAACTGTTTAACGACTTCTGTTCTTCGTCCACTAAACGCAGCGCTCCGTGGCACTCGCTTCAGCGCGTACTCTCTGAAGCTAATCAAGCTGAGCACCCGGTCCACCTGTCCGAACTTACCAGTCCCAAGAATACCCTTCATCTCCAACGGAAGTGTCTTGTGTTCCCGGAAGAAGTAATGCCACCCCTCTTCGCCTTTCTCGAGGTCCATAGACTTGATCATGACTAGGTCCTGGGTAGTCACGATTTGTGAGCGCTTGCTGGGCACAAGGCATGAAGGGAGCCCTCGCTGATTAGTGAGGAACCAGTGGTCAGAGAAGCCTAGATCGATGAACCTGTCGAGAAGGTCCAGGCAATTGATGGTCCGAAGCACTATGTATGTTCTTGGGACTTTGCTCCATTGTAGATTCACCTGAATAAGAAGGAGCGAGACTTGTTGAATCTCAGAGTCAGTGTATTCTGTTTGTCTTTGATTGCTGCTGTCGAAGAAATCGCCGAGTCAGCTAGATACCACGTCTGCCAGAGATTTTGTTGAAGCAGCTAGTGCCTCTGCAGGAAATTCTGTGGGCAAAGTCTCTTTACACCTAGGTTTTCTCACATGTTGAACGTCCTGAAACATTGTTGGTTGTTGTACTGACTGTTGAGACGATTGCCGTTCCCTAGCAGGAATTCTTTTATGCAAAGTCTCTATACTCGTAGGCTTGCTGTTATTACGAATGTCTAGAACTTCCGTCGGTGGCTGTACCAAGTGCTGGGATAACTGTCGTACCTCTGCATGGACAGCTGCATATGGAGGATCCTTACTTTCAGGCTTGTTCACATGATGAGTGTGTGGAATCTCGGTTGTATGTTCCGATGATTGATTAGATAATTGCTGTGAATCCGCAGACACTGCTGTGCGTAAAGGCTCTTTTCTTGCAGAATCGCTCTCATGATGAGTTGACAGGACTTTCTTTGGTCGCTGAACCGATTGCGAGGATAAACGCCGTGTCTCTGTGGGTTTGCCTTGGCTGTCACGCATCATTGCCAACCACCTTTTATCGTCAAGTATGTCCTCATGGTCCGAACCAATCAATCTCTCTCGCTGCCACACCAACTATACAGAATGGATCGCAGGGTGTCTATGGATCCGCGCGCGATGTGTACTTCGGGTTCTGTATAAATTCTCAGGGCATGTTGAACGTGATCGCTCGATATCCTAGCTCTTGCTGAGACTTGACAGAGACCATCGAACAGCGAGCGAAGTTATGCCGAGATGCGTTGTTCGTTTCCGAGCCCGAAGTCGACCGTCTGTAGCTCGCCACTGCTAAGGGTACCAGAGCCACTGGGACCTGTTAGTAGATCAAAAACAATGCAAATTATCAATCTTGGGAAAGAGGAAAAATACCTCTGCTCTGGATCACAGGAGGACCAGGAAAAGGCAAAACCATGCTCTCAATCTTCCTGACGGAGCACCTTGAGCAGGAACTATCAAATGAAAAAATAAAACAAGTCGTGTACTATTTCTGCATTCACCAAAAGCATGATAAGGGTACGGATCTATTACGGAGCCTTATATATCAAATTATAAACAAACGGCCAGAGCTTGCTAAAAACGCCTTCCCATACCTAGAGATGCCTGAGCGAAGAGCTCATACTTTGTCTTTCTGGGCTTCTCTTTGGATCATCTTCCAAAAGATCATTGCTGACGCGACACTGGGCCACATATTTTGCATAGTGGATGGGTTTGATGAGTGCGACGAGGACACGCAAAGATTTCTTGTCCCAAGATTCGTTGACCAACTTGGTCTCCAAACCTCGCCAAATCAGCCCGAGAATATTCTTAGGTTCGTCATCGTGAGCCGCGATGTAGATGGGCTAGAGGTCTGCAAAAAGGTGAATCCCGACAAAGACCATGTTAGCAATGGTGGTGGCGATATCGAGCTTTTCGTTGGCGAAAAGGTGCATGAATTATTTCAGAGGAAGAGATTAGACAACACTTTCCGCCCAACAGTACAGGATGCCCTACTTTCAAGAGCTAGTGGCACATTTCTATGGGTAGGCTTTGTCGTCAACGAGCTATTGAAGATGCGTACGTGGAGCCAGGTATGCCAGCAGTTGGAGTCACTGCCGGTTGATCTGAGTAATATGTATGATCGTATATTGCTGGGGATTCCTCCGGACAACCAAAAAACATCATCGCTGATATTACAATGGGTCTGCCTTGCCCAACGCCCCCTGGAATTCGCAGAACTAGCTCAAGCTTTAGGTCTGCAACCAACCCTCCAGATCATCTGCTCCAAAGACATCGATCCAGTACCTAAATCTGTCCTTCTCAAGAAGACAACCATGGATGCAATATCCTTGTGTGGTCAAATGCTGAAAGTTGAGCATGAAGAGGTTACACTCATCCATCAATCAGCAAGAGACTATCTATTGCGCAGGAATAGAGATAGTAACAACATTTTGGAGTTCTTTCGCATTCGACAGAAGGAAACACATCGCCTGATCGCCCGCATATGTTTCGACTATATTGCGGAAAAGAGTGACTCTCGGGCTAAATCGACGAATCCAGAAGCAACTGATTCAGAGTCTTCACCACTCTTTCGTTATGCGGCCTATCATTGGGATACACATGCCCGACTTTGTCTTGATGCTGCAAATGAGCTCTACAATGACTTATACCAATTTTTCGAACCCGACTCCACGCTACGTACAAAGTGGTGGCAATCATTTATCCAGATGCGATGGAATTGGTTGTCTCACACCCCTCCTCTGCTGCATATCGCAAGCTACATTGGAGTGCCCTGCTGGTTAGAAGCCATATTTTGAGACCATCCGGAACTCAAATCACCTAATTTTCTCAACCAGAAAGATGTATGTGATATGACGCCTTTGCATTGGGCTATTCGAGGAGGTAATGACGAGGTGGTGCAGCTACTATTTGTACATGGAGTCGATGTTAATGTAGAGGATTACGATGGTTTCACGCCTTTGTAGCGATCATTCGAAAACGAAGATGAAGTAGTGGCGCAGCAACTTCTTGATCGTAATGCATTTTTCATAATACACCGGTATGGCCAAAATCCCTCCTACCAAGCAGCTCGTTGGGGTAACAAAAGAATGTTGAACATGCTTTTGGATAGGGGGCCAGACATTAACGAATTCGATTCGGACGGTATTGCAGCATTGCATCATGCAGTATTGAATGGAGAATCGGCGTCTGTGCAGCTCCTACTCGATTTAGGCGCAAACTCGAACGCAATTTCTGACGATCCATGTCAAAAGATTGCCCCATTGCACTTAATCTCAGAGATTCATGACGAGCAAATAATCAAATTACTTCTTAACAGAGGAGCGGATCTTGAAGCAAGGGATTATAGTGGGAGGACTCCGTTATATGCCTCCTGCCAAAGCGGTGTCGTCGAAAACGTACGGTTGCTTATCGAGATGGGAGCTGATATCTGGGTCAAGGATGATAAGGGCGGTACATTGCTTCATATGGCGGTTGATTCAGGAAGTGAATCAATGGTCCGACCTTTTCTACATAAAGGACAAGACTTCCAAGCGAAAAAAAAAGCTGGCAAGACGCTATTGCATCAAATCGCTTGCAGCATCGTTCCAAAAGATGGAATGGCAATCTTCAGGCTGCTGATATCTCTAGGAGTAGATATCAACAGAAAAAACTATGAAAGTTCAACAGCTCTGCATATGGGGGCAAATGTAATCTACCCCGAAATAGTACAGCCCTTGATCGAGTATGGAGCCGACATTGAAGCGAGGGATACATCGGGCAAGACATCATTGTATTGTGCCATTCTTGCGCGTAGCCAGGGCTTGATGAAAAGTCATCATACAGAAACCATCAAAGTATTGATCCAGGGCGGTGCTGATGTCAGCGCTCGAGACAATCAAGGATATACACCGTTAGACTATGCAGGCTCACTATTTAAGGAAGAAGTGGGAACATGGATTATGGAAAGGATGCTCAACTAACTGGTTTCGGTCGTGTTTCTGTAGCATGTATTTCACGGAAGACTATATAAACTGCAAGACGTAGCAAGCTCAAGATCAAACGATTGACGCTTAGCAGTATGAAACACCATACAAGTGAGACGCATGAGTTTGATAAAAGGCTAGGAGAAGAAAATAACTTCTTCAAGTCCACATCCATGTGAAGAACGCTATAAAAAGCAACTATCATCGTTGTACAGCTGCTTGAAACCCAAGTATTTATTGTGTAAAACTCTCTAATGGTAAGAATCTATCCTGAGAAATATTTACAATTAATGGAGACCACTCATCGACATCTCTAGCAAGTGAAAACATCCGGTCCAGGCGAGGTATAAGTTTTTGACCCAGTGTACAAGTTGTACACGATACCCGCATCATTCTGCTTGTACGCTCCAGGAAACGAGACAGTCGCAGGAGTCTTACTAGCAGAGCCACCAATGACATTAATTTGCGCGCATTCCTACATCCGCCGCATCAGTACAATACTCGATAGAAAGAACTAAAAAAAAGGGGGGCTAGGGACTCACCATGTAGAACTGGGCTCCCATGAGCTGGCTAGCAGAGTGGAGCGCAATAAGCTCGCCGCGGAGCAAGTACTGGCCTGGTGCAATGCAAGCTGGAATGGTGATGGTTTGCTTGCCCTGGTTGGCAATGAGGCGATCGACGCCCCATTTCGAGCCGTCAAAAGCATCCTGTGCAATCTTGAACCACCCCCCGCCAACACCAGAGTCGGTCTTTGCATCGCTGACTTTCTTCATATAAGCCATGACGGGTCCCTTGTGTGAAGCATCGATGACATCGTTGGGCCCAGAGGTGAGTGTGTGTCGCCATGTCAGGGTGGCTTTGGAGCCAGCTTGGACGGTGATGACGGTGTTGGTTTTGGCAGGGACGTCGTTGGGGGGTCCGTTGCAAACTATTGAATTTGAGGTTACATCGCTTACGGGCTGTGTATTTTCAAGGTTAGAGAAGGAAGATTGTGGATAGTTGGGTATGTAGTGAGACGTACGCCATCGTATGTGGGGACGCGAACTCCGTCGCCAACGGCACCGCCATTGAGGCTAAGAAAGATAGTGTGGGCGGTCGTTGAGGAGGCTACCGCAGCGAGGACAAGAGGTGTTGAGAGTCTCATATTGATGTTTTGCGCTGGTGTCTTTTCGAACAGTAAATGAATGTGGAATGTGGAAGTGATGAAGACTTAAGTGCCTTTTAAACAAGTCCTTCCAGTCTACCTAGCCAGGCTTCTGGCCCGAGATCCGGGGTTCACAACACCACTAAATATTGAACAATGTGAGACTAGTATTTAGCGATGCCATTCAGTCCACGAGTTAGAATCTAAACAAGTGGTGCGTTTTACTATGTCCACCAACCGATTGCTAGGCTACCTGCTCGCCTCCCCCCTCGAAATCCTAGCAGGGCGACTTCCTCCATCTTACATTCGGAACGCGTGCCGCCGACAACGTGTAGTGGCACTAGTATAAATTAAGCAATATATAAGACATGCCGAGGGTTCATCGGAGGTTTACGCGACCCTGGTTTGAGCCAATCGCATTGTTGGAAGTAGATTGCGAGACAACGTTGTGCCAAGATTATTGGGTATAAATGCCGGTTTATATGAGGGGTGTAGCTTGTGACCGACCTAGCTAGTACGCACCACTATATGCCGCAACATGTAAAATGCCAGGACTCGATACATAGTTGTGTTCGCACACACGATCACGTGGGGAATCACGTTTCAGAATGAAATCGGAAATGCTCCGACTGATCGAGCATCCGCCGCACCCTCAAACAAGCGTAATATCTTCGAGTTTTACGTCATCCACATTCATAATTTCTCCCTCCATGACGCCGTGAACGTACGCTTCGCCCAAAAGTTCAAAATCATTCTGCACTGAATCGCTATGCTTCCGCCGCAGCACAAAGGGCACGCAGGCTCTATCAAACACTGCGACCTCATCGCCGATCTGTGCGCCCCTCGGAACGAGTGCAAAGTAACCTTCCTTAGTGACGGCGAATCGGCGCATGCTCAATGCGGCCCGGAGCGCCGTTTGCAAATCTTCTAGAGTCCTGGCCGGCTTCCGGGTCTTGAGATTCTCGAGTGTAAAGTGGCCCTTCTGTCGGCGTGTACTGATGGTCTGGCCAGGCAAAGAAGGCGTTTGGCCAGTCGTTGAATCAAGTATTAGGCCGAAAGCTTCTTCATGGTCGATTGTCGGGGCCAAGGCCCCCGAGCCATCCCGTCCTGCAAGTAGCGTGTTCAGGAAAGCGTTGTAAACAGAAGTACCAGATATGAGATACTTGTGCCACTGCCTCGATTTGAGCGCCAGATCGACATATGATGCCAAATCGCGATTCTTGCCTTTAGGGTCGACGATATCAAGTACGGGATCCTCACAAACACACCCTGCGCTGATGATCGTGTCGAAAACTTTTCCTGTCAGTGTGAGTGCGCTCTTGTCCTCGCTCAATGCCATTCTGGGTGGTTCCTTTCCATTTACGGGTCTGCCTCCAGCGCAATACAGAGCCCAAGCTTTCGTAGAGTAGCCCAACGCTTCAGTAGCTCGTGGGGTACTCCAGTCCGGGACCCACGATGGCTGCAATGGCAGATCATGGTCGACGCAGCTTAGCAGCTCATATTTAAGATGGGGCAGCTGCGTCACGCAGGCCTGAAGATAGACGTCTCTTACAGAAAGACTGAGGGAATAGTCTGGGACGATGTTGGAGTCGGCTATTCCAAGGACACCGTACACTTTATCTTTGGGCTCCGTTGCCTGGGCATATCTCGTGGATACTAGAATGTTAAGTAGATATTCTTTTTGGACGAGATTTATGCTTTGAAGACGATCCGCCTGGATGGACCCCACAACCACAGCTCCTTGCGGCGGCAAGAATTTTGTATGCTCTCGGAGGGGACGTTGAAGGTCTAAATCTGCATTGCTGATGAGCCAGCGGAGTATGCCGGTCTCCTCCAAGCAAGAGCACCAAGCTGCAAAGTCATCCCAGCAGACTGATGCATGGCCGCACTTGATAAACAGATTTCTCGACAACACCGCCTCCTGTATTGTCCACAACCTACCGAACCAGGGCCTCCGGAGAAGTTGTCGGACATCCCACCATACTTGGTCTGAGACGGGAGGAAAGTCCAATCTGGCAAAGTCTGCCGGTGTTGCTTGTGCATCTGTTCCCTGTAATCGAGCGTAGACAGTCTCTAGCAAGTCGAGGGCGCCGACGGGGTCTTCGCCATCATCATCGCCAAGCCATATAAGTGTGTTGGTTGCATGCGAGTAGATCATGCGCATTAGTGGAATTTGCTGTCCCTTCTCTGTTATGTCTTGCTGGTTTATACATAGCTGGTCTGTCCACACAAATATACTCTTGTCTTTCAAGCGCAGGTGGTGCAGAGCACTAGCCAGGCTCTTCGAGATTTTCACAGACCAATCTCCAATCCAAATTGTTTGGTCAAATACTGGCGCTCCCCATACGTAACTGATGGCAGTATACCATACCGGAATTTCTGTAGCTATGGACACTGCGTGATTGGTGTGCCTCGTATATGTGAATGTCCTTCTACTCGTGTTTGCGGGGTTGTCAAAGGGATACACGGTATGCTCAACCCTCGATGGATGTGAAAAGTCAATGTTGACTGTATGCAGGTTTCCGTGAAGAGGGTCTTCGAAATCCCCAGGGGACAGCTCCAGAACGCGTATCTCACCATCGGCAAGAGGTTGGTAAGGCGATGATGGAGGAGATTGAGTGTCGTTTTCGCCTCTCTGCAAGCGCTTCTGACTGACAAAATCACGGATATGATCTAGGGCAAGCTCATCCAGATTACCAGTGGCATCACTTGGCCCTTCAGAAGTAGCGGGTTGGAAGACGGATGTCTTGGATAGTGCAGAGTAGAAACAGTTACAATCGTCTAAGGCAGTGAGCAAGGCCAGCTGGTTGCGTCTTTATGGTAGCCTCGCACCTTGCGGGTCTGTGACGCATGGGCACGTCGACGCATGCTCAATATGCTGATATGATTTCTGTAAGTCGGCCATTTGATCGGTGGCGTGCAAAGGTGTGCAAGGAGGGATGTTGCCATATTTCAGCCATGCCGACATAAAAGGCTAGGCCAGAAAGGGAATGGCTGATAGCGGGAACCGAAGAGAATATGTATACATATCAGAATTTCTAAAGCTGCATTCTTTCTGGTTACCTAAGACAACATGTTAAGTTTTGGGCATACGTATATGTAGGCTCAAGGATCTCTGGTAAGTCTCAGCAGATGACGCCTGCAGAACCTAGGTTGGCTCGTCTTCTCTAAGGGCGCTTCCAGGCGTTCGACCTATAGAAGTTCCGTGCTGCCGAACGAATAATCCGCCAGAGTCTACGTTTTCAATAGCAAGTTTTATTCTATGTGGACGAAGGAGAGAACACAGAGGGAAGTGGGGGGAGGCGTGTTCTTGGTAGGTTGTGATGCGCCGTTTGGTGGTAGAGCGGGACAGTTACCGGGCTTGCATAATTAGTCTTTGCCCTATTCCAGAGTGGCGTTTAAGGTCTCCACCAATCTGGTTAGCCTTCCAGAAATTACTTTGGCCTATATGCTAATATCTACAGAAGCTTTAAGTCCACTTGATCTCCTCTGTAGATCCAATACTCCCACTACCGGAAATTTCCCCGGAGTCTCAAGAGAGGGACATTAAAGCTAAGATAAGAATCTCCGCATTTTGTCCTGTGCTAGCGCCATAGGGATCAATCTTGGTTTGGGGCGGGCAACATCCTAAGCTAGGCGGCCTGACTCGTTCTGGCTGCCGCTGCCCTTGATCAAGTGCGGCACGCCGCAAAGAAAGGGGCCAGGGCTAGTAGTATTCTTAACGTGTGGCGGCGCTCTTGGTAACTTGGTAGCATGGGTCAAATCTTGGATTCAGAGCGTAACAGATCAAAACTATAGAAAGGCCGAGAATCGGACACCAAGGATAGCAACTCTGGTCCACCCTAGCGGTTTTCAAGAATGCAGATACGAGCATGACCAAGGCTGATTTGGTGAGATGTGCGGTTTGAGACGTACTGTTAGCAGTGAATAATTGGTTGCGACGGGCAAGGGATCATGATCACGCATCGACACGTCGATGATTTTTGCGTCGCCTCGCCCAGCCCGAAGATCATCTATCCAAAAAAGTGCAAACGAGGGGCTAGATGTCTCCTTTCTGGAAGCGATATGCAGCCTTGATCTGGATTTGCAGTGCCACTAAGCTGATTACAGTAATCACGAAGATCTTGGTGTGACGCACGGAATTATGCGAGTCAGGGAGCCATCGCTAGCTTCACAAGGCTCCACGAAAACATACTGGGACAGCCATATTGCAGAATCTAGATTGACAACGAGAAGCGCCACAGCAATACATTGAGTTGAACAGCGCTTTCGGCTTTGCTAATCTTGTTTGATGGCGTTCTAGCTGTGCCATTTCTAGACCAAAAGGTAACCATATAAAGAGCTCGTGTGCGCACCACGGTATGAGCAGCAAGTAGTCTTTCAGAGTCCTACTTTCAGTTTACATGATGCTTGCTCTCAAGCTTGTTCTCGTAGCTGCTACCAGTGCCCTTGGAGTCGCTTTACCCGAGCCAACACCAGCGGCCCTGCTTAACGCACCACCCGTCAACTGCGGCAAAGTCAACAATGCCTTGAGCGTCCTGAAGAAACTCGGTCCACCGGCCACGTCGTTCTGCCGTTCGTACATCAAAGCGCCAGCAACAAGTACGACGGTAACGATCACCACTGCTCCAACTGTGTAAGCGCGTTCAAGTGTTGGTCTTGTATGTAATGACCACCAGTAGACTAATCAATCAACAGAACCAGCACCACTAGTACGACAACAGTCACAGTAACTAGTGCTCAATGCCCTGGACAGAAGCGAGACGTGGCTGCAGCACATGCAGACTACGAAATTGAGCGCTCTGAGGAAGCCAGCTGGGTGGTTCAGAAACGCACCAACATCCTGCCTCAACTTCAATTGTTCGCGGCAGCCAAGGTATCAGAGGCATGCAGCTGTCTCTGCTTGAAGCCAACGGCTACCGCTACTCTGACAAGCACTGCTCCTGCACCGGTACGTTTTTGGTTCTCTTTCTTTTCTCTTTTGTACAACGTTCGTGGAAGTGATGGCTAATAATGAGTAGACAACAAATGTGGTGGCAACGGCAACAGCTTGCGTGGTTGAGCAACCAGTTTGCAAACCTGCTGGGCTTGGTTCTACGTGCGCATCAGGCAGTGACTGCTGTACAGGACGCTGTGGAACCTCGTTCGGAACCAGCACTTGCTGCAACCCATCCAACGGATACTGCGATTTGAGTGACCCAGGTGCCTGTTGCGGTGGAACTTGCATTTCGCTTTTGACCAATAATCGCGATGGATATTGTCTTTAGAACTAGAATGTCGACAGGGCCACCGTATTAACATAATATTTAACTTCAATATCGATTACAATGATTAATCTAGCACCATATTGCAGATGATTACTGAAGCACAAGCGTAGTGTTGAGGGTAATGTGAGAAGTAGATGACAAAATCTTGGAAGCTCATGTTTCCAGACCAACAATACAAGCTTATCTGTATGGCCCGTTCAACTGTGAATTTTAACGTCAACTTGCCATGTAGTTCTATTTACTATGCCAAACAGAAGAGTTACTGCTGGTATCCTGCTACTGGGGCTGCACAACTACAATCCACTGGGGGACTGGGTGGTTGTGTTGAACACTGTTCTGTTTTTTTATTATTATTATTGATAATTGATCAATACAGAGACGAGTTAACTCCTGTGCCTATACAACAATGCCAATCCGCTCGAACCGTGCACTTCCGTTATCCAGTAATTTCCCAATGAAGACCAATGCATATTGAGGGCAACAGAACAGCAAGGTATGGCTTAGTCGAGGCCGGAAAAGTGCAAAATGCCGTGTCCCTTAGCTTGTTGGCCCTTGTTCTTCTTCCTCTTCTTTCGCTTTTGCTTGGGTTCGTCTTCTTCGCTGCTCTCCTCCATGTCGTCACCATCGTCACTGTCGTCGCTGTCGTGCTGGCGCTTTCCGTTTTCGGCTTCCTCGTCATCGTCGTCTTCGTCAACGTCCTGCCACGTCTGCTCGCCCCACACCTTGACGGTCTTGCCACCGCTGCTAATCATCCTGCCAGTGACATCAAAATCAAGGCCAATGACGCTTTCCTGAGATAGCTCGTCATGCTTGAGTTCGGCGACAATCTTGTTGAGGCCAATCTTGGCAAAGCGAATGTTGCCGTTGCCCATACCGACGGCAACAATCTTTCCACCTGGCCCAACACCGTCAGGCACGACAGCAATGGCGTCAAGGCTCTCGCCACCCCCCTTAGAGCGGTCGATGATGATGCGATCGTCTTGGTCATCCCATACACCACGCTCCCAGAGGGTAAGGACACCGTTGCTGGCGCCAACCACGACCTTCTCGCCCACATTGGAACCCTTTGTTGAGAGACCAGTAACGATAGCAGAGCTCAGCAGCTCCTCCTCTTGGTCCTCGCTACGAACCATGACCCCCCTACGGATATCCGTGACGGCCAGTGTGCTACCACCTGTCGTGACCCATTGCTTGCTGAAGCCGCTTGTACTCGCTTGTGTAGGAGGTAGTGGGGTGAGCGAGGAGACGTAGTCGTCGTGTGGGTGGTGCGTGTTCTCCGGCTTGAGGGAGACTTCTTCTCCGCCTTTAAGGTTCCTGATGTCGTATATGTGCAGCGCTCCGGAGTCGGTGGTGAGGATGAGGGATTGCGGTGACAGGGTGTGGACCAGCGTGGGCGCATCAATGCCACCATTGGAGCTATTCCGTCTCAGTTATGAACGATTCGCATATCCTCGCCTCTTGCTGCGACTTACGGGTCGAGTGGAATGGCAATCTTAGCGGTCACCTGGCCGGTCATGGAATCTGCAACCTTGACTATGCCGTCGGTGCCTGCAGAGACCAACGACGCGCCATCGACGCTGTATGCGAGGGTCCGGCAGCTGCCCTTGTGTCGCCTTGTGCGCCAGATGCGGTCGATTGTTCCAAAGCCGCTTTCGGATGCTAATGTCGTGTCATTGTCGTCGTCGTTGTCGTCATCGCTTGCGCCCGCAGGGAGGCGGTACGTGTGGACATCGCCATTGGCCAGGCCGACTGCTACGAGTGGCTGCTGGGGATGGACCGTCTGCACAAAGATATCGTGCTCCACAGGAAGAGCACACAGGTTCTCGAACATGATTATGTTGTGTAAGGTGGATAAACAGAGAGATGGTCCAATGGGTCGAGTGGATTTCCGTTTTGCGACAGCTTCAACATTTTTAGTGGAGCCGCGACCGTCGAACGCATGGCAGAGACAGCCGCATGGCTTGGCAGGTACCTGGCACGTGATACGGATCACGTGATGCAGTACTATGTGCATACTCTATACCGGGTACATACTTATTTTATGGACAACTGCTGCATGTCGACTTTGATTGATCGATGCGCTCGTTCTTTGCAATCATGTACTAGTAAGCGATACCTATAGACTTGATATCACCTTCACGGACTGCAATCTTTCAAGCAGCCGTCATGACACGCCTGTCTCCGTATCCACCCCTCTCATGACCATGCTGGCCATCTCTAAACTCCCAGACCACCATTTAAACATGCCAAAGAAACCCACTCGTCCCTAGAACCAGGTCTTTGGAGCGCCAGAACGCATTGCGCTACACCGCAAACACCTTGAAAAAAGCATTCACCTCCAATCATAGGCTCTCCAGAGAACATGCTTCTTTCGTGTCCGAGGTTTCCGTCCCACGGCTTCATTGCCCCATTACCCCATAGCCCCATTGCCCCGACGTACCAACGCCACTTCAATAACAGGAAGGTCGAAAAACTACCTCCACCCGTCAGGCTCTTAAAGGCTAAGCAGCCGAATTCACGTGGGTCGCTGATTGGCTGTTACAACCATCCCCGGCTCCTCGCCATCTTCACCGTTGTACGAACGGCACAATTGCATCCGACATCATGCAGTCTTTTAAAAAGTCGGATAACGGCCTCTCAATCACGATGTCAGGCCTCGAGCTTACTGCAACTCCGACACAATCTCCAAGTCGCTGACAATGCTTGCCTCGTCGCTCTTGTACGGCCTCTTGACGGCAGCTTCTGCCGTCAATGCCCACCGCCACTCCAAGGACATCGACTACACTGTCATTACTGGCATCTTCCAGCAGGATGACAACTCTACCAACCCTTCCACGTTCAACTTCACCGCCAGTAACTTCGGCCTCATCAACCGTACCTATCCAACTGACGCGACCTGCCCAGACGGCAAGAAATCGACCCAATGGCAGCGTCTCGCCCACTACATTTCTACCCTGAACAAGCAGTCTGCGCGCAACGAGCGCTACAGCCTTGTCTTCATGGGTCGCCACGGCGAAGGTTTTCACAATGTCGCTGAATCCTACTATGGCACTCCGGCATGGAACTGCTACTGGTCTGAGCTCGATGGCAACAGCACCATCACATGGGCCGATGCAAAGCTCACCGAAGTCGGTATACAGCAAGCAAAGGTCGTAAACACATTCTGGCAGCACCTAATCCAGGATGAGAAAATTTCGCCGCCGCAGTCCTTTTACACCAGCCCTTTGTATCGCTGCCTCGAGACTGCAAAATTTACTTTTGAAGGAGTCAAGCTACCCAGCAAGACGCGTTTCGTGCCGGTTATCAAGGAGTTGCTCCGCGAAGGAATCAGTGCACATACTTGCGACCGTCGCCGTACCAAGTCTTTTATCCGCGAAAACTTCCCTTATTTCAAGTTTGAAAAGGGATTTGCAGAGGACGACCCCTACTGGACCGAGCTATTCGCTGAGCCGCGTACGAACCAGGACGCCCGCTCCAAAGCCGTGCTTGACGATATCTTTTCCAACGACGATAGCACGTATATTTCCATTACTTCACATTCGGGCGAAATTTCCAGTCTACTACGTGGTAAGCCCTCTCTTGAAACCAGCATTCACGACATTCTTTTGTACTGATAATATCCCAGTCCTGGGCCACCGTGAATTCAGACTAAGCACTGGAGCTGTCATTCCCGTCCTGCTCAAGGTCACTACTCTAAACAAGCGTCCTCCCCCAACGACGACACTGCCTTATGACCCCCAGAAGACATGCGCCGTGCCCCCTGCCATCCGCGACCCGAGCTGCAACGACTGTTCTTGCTGCTCGTAAAGTTGCTTTTAGGCTTGATTATGTAGATATTTCAAATACATTAATGACCATGTCAGCGCTGACGCTCATCTCTCTGACTCACAGCATCGCTCTCGAACATGACCATTTCATATTTCCACATCGCGTATCCACAAGTCGAAATCGAAGTCGTACCTCGGCACGCATCTGTGTCGAGTAAACCCAACAAGCATAATCCCAGCACATCCATTACCGACATCATCTGCTACATGGGACTAACCCTGCTATCCCAGATTATCTAGCCCGCATCATGCAAAGCACTATGTAAGGATGCTCCCCGTTGATTCGTACATCGTCTTCGGATCTCTCCCCGGTGGATAAATATCCACATCTTCCGACCCGAGCATCGGGAGCCTCGGATTTTGGAATGAAGACATGTAATATCAAAACACTACCCATACTGTGCCGTCCGTCAATGACGCCTCGACATTGCGTTTATTGAAGCAACAAGACGTCGTGTATTTGGTACCGGCATATCAAGACGTGGTAATTATTCGGGCCAAGCAACCACGGAAATGGCGACACGAGAAAATTCCACGCGCCTAACCGCACCAACCACTTCGTCGTCCCTCGTTGATAGGGCGCATGCAAGCTGCCGCGATAGATCACAAAATATGGAATTGCCCCCCTAGCAGGGCCAGAAGACGTGTCGCGCACGCCGTCGCCGCTACGAGTTTAGCACCCGACGTTGTGCTCCTCCGCCCATGTCCGGTTCAGCCCACAAACTGCCTGGGTGGCTGCGCTAGTAAGCACGCCGTCACTCGGCTGGCCCATTCATGTCTTGACTCTGCCAAACACGCTAAATGAACATCATCCGCTAGGCAAATACACCAAGTACCAATATCAAACTTATGACCTAAGGACAAGGTGGGTGATGCCAGGTGTCGATGTCGATGTTCATGGTAGATGTCTGAATCGTGGAGCTGTCAGGTCAACGGGCTGGTTAGTAGCCGGGATCCGCTCCTTTGGGTGCGCATATAATTTGGAATGTGTCTGGGGAATTCGGAAGCGGTGCTGTGCTAAACGTGAATCAAGGTACCTGATTACTATGCTGTGTTGAGACAATCAGCTACTCGTCGTTTATGCACATGGCCAAGGTAACTGAACATACGCTCGACGTGAGGGAATTGGTTGCTAGATGCTTCCCAGAGCTAAGTCTACTAGGATCAACGTCGTTGCAACCCTTGTACTTTGAATTTCGCAAGAATATTGCTCCAACATGCTGGGTCTCAAGATCTACACGTCTGAGCTAGACTGATCGGCCCCAGGTTACCGGTTTGCTCTCAGCTAATTACTGCATTGCACACAGTATGTCACCCTGAAGTTCATTCGATTTCGGAGACTTGGTGATTATTTGGCCTCGATACAGTTCGTCCCCCCATGGGAGTTCACGCCTGTTTACGCGCAAATTGTTTGTTCAAAGAATATCTGATTGCTCTGGATAGTTGATGAATATTAGGGTGTCTAATTATGTATGTCGCATGGGTATATGTAGGAGCAATGAGGCAGAGGCCGTTGATCGTGATGATGATAATGTACAGAATTTGGTACCCAATGTACCCACGTCGCGTTTCTTCTTCATCGTTTCATTCTCCATCCCTTTTTCGGGCCTGCCGATCGTCGCGCAAATGACAATAATGAACCAGCTAGCGAGTTGAACTTACTGATGAGGAGGGATTGCAGCTCATGTCGTAGTTATATAGTCGTCACTACTGAGTACAAGCGGTATCATTGTATCCAGCGATATTGGTTGTACATTTTGCTAGACGCATCATGATTTCAGTCCCAACACCTTTTACCGCGTTAAAGGTACGCATTTTCCAGAGATACAGTGGCGCTCCAATATAGCAGTAGGCGTCTTTCGGTTTCGTAACGACTGGGTGACTGCAATCGGCAGGGCGTACAATGGCCAACGGACACGGGTATTGGGGTCCAACCCAAAAGAAACCCGACAAAAGATGGCGGCTGTAATGGAATGGAATATCAGGTTTGATGGCAAAGGCCACCGGGGCAATGTAGCTTGTGCTGTCGAACCTTGGATTATCTGTAGGGCGCAGATATGACGGACCCCCTTTCCTCGTCCGTGATGTAGAATGACTTTGATACCATGATACCATTTGAGAAGATATCTTCTGTGCTACTGCGCGAGCTCTTGTTCCTCAGGCTTTGCTCGCTGTCATTATCCGAGTTGTCAACACGAGTGCTCTTCTTGGAGTTGGGCGGAGCGTTTGGGAACCACTGGGGCGATTTTGACTTGCTTCCGATTTGCACGATTTCATCCTCCGAGGTGCGGGTTTGAACAGTGGCAGAGAGTTTGTACAGGTCTGGTCGGAGCTTGTCAGTCTTGGACGCTGTACCAGAGGCGGCGGCGTTTGCTGGAAGCGGAGCTGACATGGCGTAGGCTGAGGGGCGATAGGCGGATGGGTTGCGCGTTGATAGGCCGAGCTTGGACATGGCAATGAAGAAGAGTGGGCGGAGCGTTGCGAGACTGCCGGCGGTGATGGCGAGACCTTGTTCGACAGAAGACCAAATGGCAATGTCAAGCGTGGACCCTGCAATGGTTAGTGAATGATGGCAACATGATGCATCGAGTGCTTACAGAGGAAGTCGGGTGAGTTGAAGAAGTGGACAAAGGGCAGGCGTGCGATGACAGCAGCGCTTGCGATACAACCCATGGTAATCAAAGGAATCAGTGCAATCTTTGCCCTCCTCTTCAACTGCAGATGCCAGACCAGGAATCCGGGGATGATGGCAAAAGTAAAGTCGGAGATGATGGAGAAGATGCTGTAAACGTAGCCGAGGGCGGTGATGACGGTATTGTCGATGCACTTTCCTTGTTGCGAAGTGCGATCCCACATGTACGAGATAGGGTAGCATTGGAAGAGGCAGACGAAGAAAAAGGTACCTCCGGCGACAACTGAGACGAGCATAGCGGTGTAGATGATCCTAACATGGTTAGTTGGGTGCCCGGTCAGGCCGCTCTCTTGTGGCAACTCACCAAGTGTGGAGTTTCCGGATACTGATGCGCAGTAAAAGGAAGCCAATAGACATTTTGGAGCAGATCATGGAGATGGAGTAGAACAGGTAACAGAAGTACCAGGCGTGTTTTGCATTCTGGACACCCTCGATGGGAAGGTCATGGTGGTGGCGGCCTGTTCCATGGCTGATGCCTATGCATGAGGACGTGGTATAGGCTACGAAGAAGAGCTGAGTGCCATGTGAGTACTTGAATTGGATGAATGTACTCGTTTGGCTAGTTTGCTACTTACGGTTGCAATAACCATGAGCCAGTCGTCGAGACCAAAGGCCTTGACCATTCGGACGCGGACAAAGCACCTTAGCAGGCAAGCCAAGACGGCCGTGGTGACAAAGGCAATGTTGACTGCGAGCAGCTCGGGGCCTCTATTGGGGACGGCCATGATGATTGTGATTTCGAGGCAGCGGATGCTCTAGCAGCAGCGAGCCCCAAAATCGGGAGGGTCATGGAGCTTGAGGGGATATGCATCTTTAACGTACTAGGAGGGTAGGTGGATTTGTTTTTGCCGAGGTGGAGCTATACTGCGTAGGAAGCAATGCATAACGCAAGCCGCCACGAGAGAGGTGGGTCACTGCACGCGGGCTGGCAATACTGGATCCAGGGTCTGGTCCGTTTCAGGGCGAGGCCATTACCAAGCTGGGTGTTTACCCGTGGAGCTAGGACGCTGGCCATTGATTTGCGCATGTCGAGTAATCATGCGTGCCAGGCCGAGCCAGGAGGGGTACGGGGAGAGGAGGCTATAGTGACAATGCTCTACATACGACATACTGTGTTGGTAAAGGGGACGGACTATCGCACTGTGCCTGGATGTAAGTCAGTACATACAGTCACAGTAAGATGATGGGAGGCCTGGACATGGTTGTGCTACATACTACTCACCGGCTCTGTGTCTATGGCGCATGTCAGTGGGCTCATTGTCGACTCGGTCGGCGAATACCTGAAACAACGCCCCTCGTCGTCATCGTCGTCGTCGAGGTGCAAGGCGACGCTTGAGCAGCTAGCTACCCTCGCACCGTTGTCTGTAGTCGTTGGCTGTGTGTGGGTGGCTAGTCGATGGACGAAGAGCGGCTCACACAAGGTTTCGCGGGAATGTGGGGCACGTGAACGCTAACCTTTTGTAGACTAACGCACGAAAATCCTGTCCTCTCCTGCGTCGCCTGCATGGCCCGCTTCTGCCGCGTCTTGGCCCTAGCCAGCCGGCATTCACCTGGCCCAACCCACTGCCATCCCACACAACCCCCGGAGCCATATCCCAAAGCTGCTTTCTCGATGCACAGTCATGCAGTTCCTCCTTACCCGCTGTCGTCTTCACTCCGACCAGTACCATGACTGCTCGCTCTCTGCATCCGGAAATGCTCGACACGCCCAGCCCACAGGAATGCGGCCACTAGCCATAGAGGGCGATTCGGCGGAGCCACGCAGGCCCACATCCATTCCCTTCTTCCACGTTGCAGTCGGTGCCGAGGGATGTTTTGTGCCTTATCAGTCCAGTCCACATACAGACTGGTAATGGATGGCTGGTGGCGCTGCAGAAGCAACGGCTGTAGGAGCACGCTACTGTGTACTTACATTCACTCCCTGACTCGTTGCCGCCGCCGCCGGCACTTGGTCTTGGCCCTGCCCACACTGGCAAGCAACTATCCCCATATTTGGACCATTTGTAACGCTACCCTCCTCTCCCGCGCCCAAGACCCGCCGCACGAACTGCCCTTCCCTCGCGTGTGAAACTTTGATTCTGTCAGCACCCAATCCCATCCGCTGATAATTGCCCGATGGCTTACCATTTGACTTTGAGCCAAACTCGTGTGTGGCATTTCGACCAGCTTGTCGGTACAGCGCTTCCCAGGATGAACCTATTCGCTTAACCATAGGCTGCGTGATGCAAACACTCGAATGTTTACTTATGGTGACATTCCACCTGGTCGGCCATGCCATCCCTGCATACAGGGGCTCATGGAGACTAATACCCATCTGTCTACACATGAGCCCAAGTACGTACCCGCGATACATGTCACCCCCTCGCATCTTTGTCACTCAGACATGTCCTTTCCGGTTTCCGGAACGTTTACTGACCTTTGCTCACAACCCTCTGGTCGCATTTGATCTTCTCCTTCATTGCGATCGCCAACAAAAACGTCTGACTAATCTTGTCCATCAGTCTCGGCTCGCAATCGAGGCTGACGATAGAGGCGAATCACCACGCTGGACTGCCGCGGATGTTTATCCAAGTTGAATACACACGTTCAAAAGTACCTCGTGGCCAGCGGCTGCGCCAAGTTCTCCACTAGTCGAGTGGCTCTTCTAACGGTTCCTGCAACAATGGCTTGCTGCTTGTGCTTGTGCGCCTCCTGCATAGAGCTGCATCATGGCGCGAAGATCACACAAGTGACCGAGTCTGGGCCCTCTTTGCTCGACCGCGCTGGTGACGACATTGCATACAAAATATATGTGCCGATTGTGTCCGCGCCCCCATCGTCAGACTTTGGTCCCTACCGCTGTTGGGCGCGGTTTGACATTAACCATCTCCCATCACGTCAGCGTTTCAGACGCAGGACACTGGGCTTCCCAGCCACTGCCGTCGGTGACGCTGCGAACAGGTGCACTCAAGTACATGCACCTCAAAGGATCAAGGTTTCGTACGACATGGGCTGACGCGATATCGAATACCGCGCTCAACAAATGCGTCTTCCCGCGCCAATACCCTCACCATCAAGGGCCCCCTATAACATGGGTAAGGGTAAAAACACTATACCTTACTAATTGGGGTTAGCGTTACCCCGCCGATGTCTGCTCTGTCTTCTGCACCGCACCTGGTGATGTATGCCGATGGGGAAGGTCACGAACCTGAGCACTTGATATACTCGCAGCAACCAAGCAAATTCAGTAAAACGCGCCGTTCTTGACTCCAAACCATGTATACCTAGACGAAAAGCGCTCGACAAACCGGATACGCGCTTGAGCCGAGTGATTGATCAAGTGTCGAGTGGCAAGGCTGCAAGCGGCAGACAGATCCCAGAGCAATAGAGAGCCGAGTAGGGTTTCGAATCCTCACTACAACCGATCTAACATTGGTCTGACACCTTCTTTACATCCCATGTCAGCGAGCCATTTCTGCCATCGAAAAAGCAACAGTTGCCTCACAATGAGACTTACCGTGTGGGGTCGTCTAGAATCCAGTTCCGGGGCATGACCATGTTCGTTCACAACAAGAACTTCGATTCGACGTCCAACAATCGAAGGGGAAGGATGGATAACTGGGAGACCCCCTTCTTGTTCGATTCGTTTGTTGCACTCCCACACTAAAGACGCCCGTTGTTTCTTTTTTCTTCTTTTTTCCCACCCATCTTGCTTTTCCCTTTTTTTATTCAACATACCAAGATACTTACTTGGTATTAGTTCAACTCTTTATGCATCTACATTCACACACTCACCCCACATCTGATCCCCGTACACACACCTGTGACAAACGAAACAGGGCATGGAAACATCCACATTGAATCTAGCCCCACAATTAGCTTATCCACACGTCATCATCAGCACTCGCATCGCATTCAAGCCATTTCCTTCTAGCTTCCGAGGAAAAGATTCATAGTCTGTATAGAGCATGATTGTGTGTAGCTATTATTCCCTGCAAACTAGAGAGATATCACTGCTTCGTGCATGACTTTACCGTGTTTGAAACTGTCGCGCATTCTTATTCTTCAATAAAAACGCGCAATCTTTGATCCCCATGTCTGAAAAGCGCATATCTTTTTACAACAACTCGACCCTTTCCCGGTCTAAGTATATTTGCCCAACAAGGAAACCAGCTAACCGCCAGGTCAATCGTGCATCATATGTCCGTCAATGAGACGTTGTTCACGACGTCTTTCCCCTTCTGCTCTTCCTCTTTCTTTTTCTCGTCCTTTATTCTCTTCTCTTCCCTCTCGCTATACCGATCTCCAAATAAATCAAAATGCGGCCGCATGACGAGTGTGTATTTGACAAACTCTTCCATACAGTCCACCAATCTATCTCGATTACCACTCGGCATTAGCCTACTTCCTCCGTCGTCTGGAGCATCCGCATCCGTGAATTGCTTGTAAGCCATGGGAATAGAGCTTTGGTTGGGTATCGTGAACATGCGCATCCAGCGGCCAAGGATACGTAGTGAGTTGACAGTATTGAAAGATTGTGAGCCGCCGTTGACTTGGGCAATGGCGAGGGTGCGGCCCTGCGTGGGTCGCACGGAGCCCGTGGACAATGGGATCCAGTCGATTTGATTTTTGAAGACGGCCGTCTATTGTCGCCAATCAGCCAGGCACCTACCTCCAGACCACTGAACACTGATGACTGATGAGAAAGGGGACAGATGATGTGTTACTTACAAGATTCCCATGCTGCTCGGGACTAACCCAAACATGTCCGTCACTCCACTTGCTCAGTTCCCGCAGTTCTTGTACTTTTTCATGCGAGTGTTGCACGTCGTCCTTGACGGGGAGCCCCGTGGGATTGAACACGCGCACGTCGCAGCCAAGTCGGAATAGGATACGGCTGGCTTCATAAGCGAGCAGTCGAGAATATGATCTATGCATCTGATCAGTCCTGCCGCAGAAGAAAAACAGATGAATATAGAGTATTTGTGTTGGAAAAGGTGGATTACCGTTCTCGCATACTGCCGTATAGCACGAGGACTTTGATCCTGTCCCCGCCATTCTTCATCACCTGTTCATCCACTACTTTCAACGCTGTGCTGAGCTCGAGCCTAGCGATCCAATCGTTATCTGCGTGTTGGGCATCCAGCAAAAAAGGTCGATATGCTTGACGAATCGAGGCATCATCTTCGTGCGCAGGTATTGCAAAAGACGAATGCCGGTACTGGGGATCTACTGCGATTTCTGCTCTCGTGCGTTCTGCCGCTGTATTGTTTAGATCGCTGTTCATGGCTGTGGTGATAGCTGAGCACGAGAATTGCTGTGCGCGCCTTGTTGAAAGCCGGACAGCTGCTTTGCGGCAAAAGATTGTACGTGTAAGCGGCCGGGAGAGAAACATCAATGAGCTCAGCAGCTAGCGGAAACAATATTTTTTTTCTCGGAATGGTAGTTGCGCAATATGTTGACCGGGGTTGCTATTCCCCAGATATGTATGGTTTGTTAGTAAGTAAGTGATATGTATCTGCCAAGACTTGATATGTCATTCATTGATCGCTATTGGTCAATCCGTATTACGAGCGGTGCGGCTCTAGGCTTCTGAATTTGCAAGCAAACTTTACTTGTACTGATCAGCACGCACTAAACGAACGTTTGGCCACCAACATCTATTCAAGATGTATTTTTCTAGAATAACTCAATGGCCTGTACAGAGGGAGGCCGATGCTTCCCTTGACCGTGTCGTCCAGTATTGTTGAATCCTTGGGAGGAAAATAGTGAGATGGATCGCATTGCTACAAACCTCGGAGTCGTTGCGACGCAAATCAAGAGGTACATTCTTCCCTTTAGATGATCCTACAGCTGGTTTGACCATGTTGAGAACTTCACTTCTGCAGACAGCCGCAGGGATAGTCTTGAACGCTGGACAAGCAATGTGCCAAGGCAGTGTGGTGCTTGCAGTAGTCATTGTTTGAGAACATGCGGTGAATTTGGGAGAAGAATGAAAACGATGACTTGAGCGAGATCTGCTCGGCATCGGTGGAGGCCATGTGAGCAGTGACAACTTCATGTGCTTACACTAGGTTTGTTTCAGCTGTTCACTCCTGTACACAAGTCGGTGGTCAAGTCGCAATGAAGGCTATGCGCAACTTTTGGTGCTATGGTCATGGAGCTACAATACTCAATGTGAATCGTTGAGGCACGCAAACCTAGTAAAATCTCAACGCTGCATCACCTGTTTTACACTGCACTCTCTCAATCTAGGTCATTCTCAATCTTCTTTATCGATTAAATCGTCGCTTTATTCTCGACGATGCGTACGTGGCATCCTTACGCTGTAGCTTTTATCCATGCAGGGTAACCCGAACTTTCTCTCCTGTTAACAATCGACGGGAGCAAATGGTAGATTGGATTGATCAGTATCAAAATAGGCGAGAGACGGAGCCATGATATACTGTACTTATTTGAAATGTGCTTTTTATGGCGTTGACGTCGAAAATCATTGTAAGATGCGGGTGATGCATAAGGCACACGCAGTATTGGTAGCATCCCTTATCGAAGCGCGTATGTTAATCGGATGTGTTTATCTGTGAAACGAATGATTAGCACATGGGTGCGGAGGTGCGTCTAACTAACAACTGATGCTACAGCAACTTCAAAGAAAACCATGTTCTATACAAGGCAGAAAGGTCGCCAGCCATCTGAACAACGATGGGTGAGTTAAGAACCAGAGTTATCAAAAATGGGCAATCAGGACATGTCTTGTTCAACAAGACCATGGCTGGGACCCATAATACCTCTATCCCAACGATCGCCACCCTAATATTCTTTGTCCAAGCTTATCCCATGTCTCGTACATCATAGAAGAACTTTATCCATCTGCAAATCAAAGGGTTTCTCAGGTCTGCTAAACAGCGAACAAAGAGAGGACAAAGAGCGCAGGGTTGATCAACGTTGTTGGAAAACAATTTCTTATGGAATGAGCAGCAGGAAAGGACGGCTGGATAATGCTGAACAAGTGACTCGAGGGCTAGTAGAGGGACAGAGTTGCATTAGGCGAAGATGACAGAAGGCAAATAGTGGAGGCTCGGTATGCGAATTACGTAGGTGAGCAACTGGGCACACTATGTAGCGCATCTTCGCTTTTATTCTGCAATAGCGGTAGTACCTGTCAATATTTATCTAAAGACTGCATGCAATTGTAGAGAAGGCGATATCTAGCTTACTCTCTTCTACTGGAGGTGAATCCTACGAAAGTGCGACAACCAAACTCACGACACAACACTGGTCGGACAAAGGTGTGCATGGATATTGCCACAGACAGAGTCGGATACGTATGATTTCGTCGCTCAACTCTTATGATTTTGCATCAGCCTGTCTACAATACTGATGCCCATCTGTTCCTCAGCAGAAAGCTGGGGTATGGGCCTCTGCTCAGACGCGAAGCCATTTCTTTGCATGATGTTCTCCATCATGCGCATACCCCGCAGTTCCTGTAGTGGCGGGATGCTCTGAAGGCTGTCTGGATCTATAGTGTCGAAGTTGAGGCTCCCTGTAGGCTTGACGGCTCCATTGACTGAAAAAATGGCATGGGGCGTGATGACAAAATCACATTGGACTTCTCCTGACCTGGTGGGTTTGATTGTCTCCATGCTGATTCGAGCCTCGTCTATAACTTGGGAGGCATGGACAATGGCAACGACAGGGGCCTGGTGGCGTAGTACGCCCAGGTCTTGCAGCATCGCCCACTGCACTTCGAACAGATTCTGCCCACCCCAGATGCTGACGCCCTGAACGTTGAAGATGAGACCGCCTATGACGCACATGTCGATCATAAGACCCTCATCGCGCATCTGGGCGAGCGTGACGGGCCGTCCGGCACCAGCCTTTTCCATTCCATCCAGGCAAGCGGCTAGGTCGTATCTGCTCGCATCGATACGCCCCGGGTCCAAAACGAGGAAACCCCTGCGCAAGCGATGAGTAGCCACAATGAGCCTTTTCCCATCCTTGAGGGCGCGGGCGCGCAAGCATTCTAGGCTATTGTCGGGCATGGCAAGGATGACCTGGGCAGAGTGGTAGCAGGGCAGGGCAGCCAGGCGCTCGACGGCGGCAGCAGAGCCTCTGAAGTCGGGCGTGAAGGCCATGAAGTCATAGTTGAAGCGCGCATCAGGTACGGCATCCTGGATCAGCTCCTGGTAGACGCGCGACCAAATCAGCCTGGTGCGCTCGTCGGAGGATGCGCCGACTGCCATTGGAGAGGCCATGGCTAAGCGGAGGGCGGGTGGCTGGACAGCGCGCAAAGTCTATTTGCTCGGTTCTATATGTACGTAAGTATGTAAGTATGTAAGTACGACCCGGGCTTCTTATTCTTATTTCTATCTTGATGAGGGGAAATGAACAGGCCAGATGGGCGAGGCCTGGCTTAAGACGTCGACGGCGACGACGACGACGACGGCACCGGATGACTAACCCTTCCGTACCCCATCTGCCCATGATCTCCAACTTCACACAGCCAAGTGGCATCGATTTGGCGATGCTCGGTGCAAGTCTAGGACCATCGGCTGCTGCCATGGCTCGCTACACATTCCTCAGGCAGACTTTTTTGCTTCATTGCCGGGCTATTCCGGACAACCGCTTGCCGAGAATAGTAACCCGCCTACACCGGCTACATGGTATGTTGCCGAACACTCACATATCTATCTGCACAGGCACGCCAACCCATGCTCGGTGAATTGGCATCATCGATCTACCATGAATGAGATCCCTAGCCAGGCCCCAGCGGCCTTTTTGACAACCGACCGCGCCGGGCGGATCGACGGGGCGACGACGACGAATACTAGCAGCTCCCTCCACACTCCCACTATTCATCATCCAATCCCGGATAAAGCCAGCCCCGAACAGCACTCGCACAAAACCGACGAATCCCAAGCCACCAAGAACAAGCTCACAAACGCCGCAAAGACGCTCCAAGTGCTGAAATGGTTCATCAAAGACCAGTGGTTCCTCCTCGCCATGGGCGCCGTCGTCCTGGTGTCGTCCCAAGTCCAAGTGCCTGCTTCACAACAGCGGATCAAGCGCACAGTAATCACCTACTTGGCCGTCTCCGTCATCTTCTTTATCAATGGCTGTACCCTCGACACCCGCGTCATGCTCGCCAACTACATGCGTTGGAAGCTGCACATCTTCGTCCAACTCCAGTGCTACCTCGTCTGCTCCGCTGCCACCTTTGCCATTGTCAGTTTGTGCGCGACCAATCCCCATTTCATGGACCCATGGCTCCTCATCGGCTTCTTGTTCGTGGGCAGCGCACCGACTACCATGTCTAGCAACGTCGTCATGACGCGCCAAGCCCATGGCAACGCCGCCCTGACCGTCGTCCAATCTGTAATCGGCCAGTTTCTCTGCCCCTTTCTGACTCCAATCATACTCCAAATGTACCTCTCCACCGGGTCGTGGTACAGCAAAGTGCTGCAGCGCGGATCCGGTTACGCGGACATCTACCAGCGTGTCTTTATGCAACTTGGTCTTTCGCTTTTCCTGCCCATGCTCCTCGGTCAGATTGTCCAGCGCCTATTTCCCAAGACGACTAAAAAGGTCTTTTTCGACTGGAAATTGCTCAAGCTGTCTTCGATTGCCCTGCTGACCATGGTATGGCAGACGTTCGATCAAGCCTTTTCATCGGGTGCCTTCGAGGCTGTCAAACCCTCCAATATCATTTTCATCGTCTTCATCACCATTGCACTGTACATGATCTGGTTGGCCATTTGCTTCACAGCTGCTTCGCTCTGGCTACCGAAAAAAGATGTCATTGCTTGTTGCTATTGCTGCCCCGCTAAAGCACTGGCAATGGTCGTCCCGCTTACATCAGTCATGTACATCAATATTGATCCTGTCAATCAGTCCAAGATGCAGATTCCAGCAATCATCTTTCAGGCCTTCCAGGTTGCCATTGGAGGTATCATGACCATCGGCTTTCGCAAGTGGATAAGGCCAGAAGAAGAGAGGGAAGAAGCGGAAAAGCTGGTTGAGGCAGGGGCCAGAAATTAAGTCAATGCCTTTCGCTAATTATGCCTTTCCACCTTGCTTCCTTGTATACCATCATCTGCATCGACTTCGCACCTGCTTTTCTTCTCTACCATGTTCATTGTCTTACAGATAAGTCTGCACAACTCGCTACTCATCCCTTACTCTATCGCCTTGCTTTTCCCCCCGCTTCGATTCAAGGCCCACGGTACTCTATTCATCTTCGGCCCACCTACTCGTTGTATACAACCCCGCTGCCATGTTCCATCTTGTTGCAGCCATCTTCCTCATTCTCAGGCAAGGCAACAGCATCCATTAGGGATCTATCCAAACCATTAGAATTTCCTATACAGAAAGCAATTATGTTGTTTGGAAGGATCACTTACGCATCTGCACACCCCTGTGAGGCCTTCGCAAGGACACTTCACGCACACTACCTTCGCCTCCGTGCCGTCCTTGTTACGCTGTTCCTCAAAAGAGTGCTCGATGCTAACCTGTTTCGAGTCGCCGAGTTGGAGCGGTGTTATTCCTGGAAGAAGAGGTGATGTTTATACGTACGGCAGTAGGTGATGCCAGCGCCATTGACGCAGCGATTGCCGTGATAACGGGAGAGACTTTCATCCTTGCTTAGATGCATTCGGGAGAGATGAAGCTGAGGCAATTACTTGTCCAACAACACAAAGAGGTCTATTGCAGATTAGATACTTGAAGATATGAGGTAGTGGAGTGTGGTTGCAAAACGTTGGGTAGCATACAAACGCAGGGGGGTTAGCCTTAACTAGGCGCCCAGAGATCGACTCGTTCAAGGAATCCCAATCCGTTTTCAATGGCCAGCAGTCATCTGTAGGTGGCTGCAAGGTTTCAGCAGGGGAGCAAAAGCTTTTGGGTGATCAAACGTACACATTTGCAGGTAATAGCTGCAGCGACACTCAGCACACTGGCAAATAACGACACAGATTGTACAAGATGAATTATCCAAGTAGAACGTGCGCCTTTGATAATGTGTGGTACGAGTAATAGGCTGGAAATGGATATGTAGTGAGATCTTGTGTGGCACGATCGGTTTTTACAATCAGAAATTATGGCGCAGGGTTGTCTGATTCTCATTGTTTAGCTTCAAGGGCGATAGATAGTAGGCATGTCGATTTTGTTCTACTTTTCCATATACTACAGGTTTTCGTATTCCATACATTGTTTGTATTCCGCGAATTCTCGCCATAATTACTACAGGCCCTGAAAATGTTATCGGATCGACAAAGTTTCTGTACCTCATCAAACCTATGTACGAACCAAGGTCATGATCCAAATGACACATTAAATCTCTCACTAGTTTTCGGGAGTATTGTTGGACCAGAAACCTAATATAGTTCAAAAGTCCCTCCTCTTGAACAACCTCATGAGGTTATAGCATGGATCAAAGCGAAGAGATGTTCTAAGGATCGGGGATCCAGATTTTGTACGAGCCTAGTTTCCAAGTTGTGCAGAGTATATGTATATCTTAAGGCATAATCCTCCCTACTATTTTGAATACAATAAAGTTCCAACACATCAAAGTGATGCTTGTACATCATATGTGATGGTTGGAATGAGGCCGAAATAATTGAAATAGGTTACCTTGATGCGGCGCTTTTTGTAGTTCTTGCAGCCAGCACGTGATCTGCGATGCGATCGTCTTGTTATCTTCTCCACGGTACGACCATCTTGTTCCTAGCGGGCGGCGTTGCCGTGTTAGAATGCGCCAACGGTAGTGGGGATTCTTGTTGCATGACTAAGCGTCTGGCTTGAGGAGAGTGAATGTGAGCGGACAAGGACATATTCAGAGCTAGGAAAGAGCGAATACGAAACACGCGGCTACCCTCAACGCTAGCACACGACCCACCAACTTCGCCACTTCTGGTGCATGAATTCTCCGACACTTGGTAAGCGCTACCTGAAATAGTAACTATTCCTGCGTTCATGACTCGCCCCGCGTATTCAGCGCGTATTCTCTCTTTCAGGCGTATTCGACCACAGAGTCTGGTTCAGTGAGGTAATCCTGCATACTTAGAATTGAAGCAGAGAAAAGAACAAGAGCATTGACAATTCGTGATCCCAATCTGTGTCGGTTACAGATATAAAATCTGAATTTCTTCTGCCTTCGTTCACGACGCCTAACAACCATTTCCAATATACACAGCACGTCAAGCATCAATGGGCTTATCGAGACAAGTCGACGCGCCAACCGTCTCTTCAACCGATATGTCATCCTCCTCGACCTCAACCAAAACCATGCCTGTCGATGCGCCGCCGCCTATGCCGCCGCCACCATACTTCAAGACGGACTTCATCAACCCTAGCTCCTTCAAAGCTGCCGTCGATAGCAAACTGGACAAGCCTTCAGTTTCGCTATTCCGCTTAAGCATACGATTGTTCCAGCTCATTTTCGCACTTGCCTCTGGCACATCCTATGCCATCGAGCTCTCAAACGGCAACGGACGCGGAGATGCATCAGGAAGCTTCGTTTTCTCCCAAGTCACATTCAGTGCAACAATCATCGCCCTTGTCATCAATGGCACAACTGTGCGATACTACCGATTCTCATGGATAGTGGACTGGGTACTGACGGTCTTCTGGCTTGCCCTTTTCGCCACCTTTTACAAGGTATATCTGGGGGGCGCAATGGAGCCAGCATTTGAACCAGTTAACATAGGACGTATGGAGCGAGCGGTCTGGTGCGATCTCGTCAATGCGCTGCTATGGTTTGGAAGTGCCGTGTTCTCGTCAGCAATGTGCTATTCAGGCATCAAGGGTTCTATTCAGGCGAAACTCAGACAAAGACAACAAAGAAAAGAGACCAAGAAGTCAATGGAGACAATGAGTGCGATGGAAACGGGGATAATCTGAGGGTGATGATAATGACTAATCAATGTCTTTAGTTGCTAGCATGTAGCGGAACTCCATTTCCTTCCCAACTAGACAGATGCAAGCGGGCATTACCATCCTTAGGGAGACCTTGAATTGAATTGGCCAACTAAAACCGACCGCGGATGCTTCCTTGATGCAATGCAGATTGGTGCTGTGATTTCATGGTCAATATGCGTACAATCACAGACGATAACTAAGATTTTGCCACTACAATCGTAGCTTCCGGGGCGTCGATTCTTGTCCAGCAGATGAATTTTGTGGTATACATCGTGCGTGGGAACATTCATCATCTGCACTGCATGCGTGACTAAAGGTTTCCATTTTCCACAATCTCTTCGAATGACGCCATGGTCGATGATGAAGCGGAAGATTTCGATTGTTTTAGAGCTGTCAAACCTACGTTTGTTAGGAGCTTTCGCAAACTCTTATCAAGATGGACTAATGTGTGAGCGAGACAGCAATCCGCATGCAAAAGGGTACGTGAGTAATGGAGGATCAATGAGAACAAGCGCCGCAGTTATCGTGAAAGTGCTATCTAGTTCAGATGTAACATTAGCATGTGGCGCATTTTTGATTACATAGTGGGGAGTGTACCGCCGCCTTCAACACATCATGCATGTCAGGAGACACGCCTGACACGAATGGGTTCATACTATTGATAGCGATTCCGACCTGAAACATATTGTAACGTAAATAGAGGGCTGGCAAACTATAGCTACACGGCAGCATTTCACCTGAATCTATAAAAGCATTGCTTGATCATCGCCAATAGTATAGTAGTTACTCGTGTTGATTAGGTCACACGCAAACTCATAAATTCGTAATGCCATCCTCATCCTCCTTCACAAGAGGTAGAGATATCGCCCTGCGACCATTGTTGAGCGCGTTCTGTCTGTAATTTGCACGGGCGGCCTGTTTGGCTGTATCAAAATTCTCCGAAGCTGTGAGGAATACGTCACGAATCTCTGCTTCGGCTTCCTCTTTTCCTTCTGCTACACGCTGTTCAAAGTCGTCCACCTGCTGGCTGCAGTACTCATTGAAACCGAACTTTTGGTCTTCGCTGATCATAGCCAAGTCAGACCTCGCGTTAGCAACGATTTCCTCTATCTCAATGCTGGCGGAGTTATATAGCTCAGAGGCATGCTCTGAGGCATGCTCAAAGGCTCGGTCGATATCTTGGGCGAAGGTCTGGGTAAGAGCACTTGTAATGGTTCTTTCCATCTCTGTGATAGGCGTCAAACGGCGGTTTGGTGTCCGATCGTAGCGTGTAGGCGCGTTTGAAATTCGGGTGTACGGTGGTGTTGGTGACGAGCGTGATGAAGATGAGTGGCCTGTACGCATGCCACCAAAGAAGTCGGCCAACAAGCCTGGAAGCGCCTTCTTCACCTCAGATGCGACAGCCTCTTGGAAAAGATTGACTGGAACCGTAGATGTGGAGCTAACCTGTGATGTGGGGGTGGAGCAATCTAACAAAGGCGAATCGGGAGGATGTCGGGAGCGCTTCGTTGCAGGAGTATCGGGTACAGGGCTGAGGCCATCTAGACAATGGACGTTAGCAAGAGGCAGTGCAGTATTCGACTACAACCCTACCCTTACTGTCTCTAGAGCGCTTAACCGAGCCTGGCTCTTGCTGATATGGAGGTGGGTCTTGGGTTGTCATGTCTTGGGCAATATGTTCTCCAGCTCTCGCACCATCAATGGGAGTATCAGCTCCAGGACTAACATCCTGAAGCAAACTGAGGATTGACCACTCGACTTGCCGATACAAATTGGTGAAGTTTGGGAGAATCGGCACCCTAGCGAACTCCTTGGAACCATTGAAAATGCACTGAAACCTTGAGTAATTGGTACCAAGCCAGTTGGTGTCGAAGACGATGCGTATTTGTCTTGCTCGCGCTAGTTTTAAAAGTTTTGGAAAATCAGGGCAAACGCTGGGAGCTTCTTTTCGATGCCATACAGAACAAGGTTGTTTTAGAGTTAGTGACAGTGTTCGGGTCTGATGACTTCCGTTCCGCCCTAGATCAGTGAGCAATGTAGCCGGGAGAGAAATGTCAAGCTTCGTGAGCGATATTGTGCCAGGCACCAGATTATCACCTTCATAGCGCAAAAAAACACGTTGCTTGTCATCAATACCAGGGCGCGGCAAAGGGTATTCGAGATACAAGCCAAGCTGCGTGTCAGTGTGCGATTTCACAATCCTAAGTAGACACAACCATGGTACAGATGCATCATCAGCAGTATACGCTAGGGCGGAAACGCCTTCCTTGCTGAGAAGATTGTGTAGTACCATTTCGCGTTGGACTTTTCTAAAGGATGTGTTTACTTACAATGTACCCCTTTGCAACAAAGCATGCAAAATGCAGCAAAGGAAACCCACCCGCCCGGGCTTTCGCGTTGATGGCAAAGAGCAGCCCTGACTCTGTCGCAGCAGCAAGCGCCAGATCGTAGATGGCTAAAGACCAGCCTTGTTCACACAGCCTGAGCCTTGCTTTGGTAACGCCCCTCTGATGCGCGAATCAGAACACAAAGATTGTGAAGCTGATGCGCTGCGTCAGAGGCCTTGCAGTAAGGATAGCGCACGGAGACAAGACGCCAGGCAGGCGAAAAGGTAGGGTTAGCACCTAACGATGAAAAGCTTGCTTTCGCGAAGGAGGCGGAGTTTGAAAGCCTGAGAGGATGATAGTCGAGGTTGAGGTCGGTGGAGGTGGAGATGGAGGAGGTTGGGGATTCGCGCTAAGATGCGACGCGGTTCTCGGTGCCTGGAAAGCTTGGCACTGTCTTAGTACCAAAGTGGACTAGCGTCATGGGATCAGGCCTGGTGGCCAAGCACGCGAGACACTGCATACTTACTCACATAACTACGCACTATATACACACACAGCAAGTCCAACGTGGAAGACAGCTCTTACAGCTCCTAATACCGCCCTCTGCACCCGATACATGCTCACCACCCCAGAGTTTAGAGTGACAGATTCAATTGTCCATCAACCCTTGGGCCTCAGGGACGAAAGTAGGTAGCGGTAGCTGAACGGCGGCCATGGGTTGGGGCGTTGGTTATGTAGCGCACAGAGCCAGGGCCACTCGCACATCTCCGAACAAGACTGGCGAGGATGGCTACCTTTTTAACCAGTATATCTTCATACGCTTCCTGTCGAAAATGCAATCGCTCTGTTATTCCCTCTCTAAGCTGTTCTCAGGCGTGGCCCTCTCGCTGAGATGCTCAACACAATGCTGTCCATAGTAAAGGCAGTCAGTCTCAGATGCGGCTACATCCACAGCAATGACCAAGATCTGGACATTGTTCTCATGGCAACCGCATCAGATGCTGCAGAGAAGCACGAGTTGGGCGACTGCTATCTGGCTTTGACATGGTCCTGTTGCGGGGCGCCAATGCTGTTTTGTGACCAGTGCGACGAATGTCCAGCATGATAGCCTTTCTTGTTTTAACACCATCTTTCATAATAAGCGCTAGCCTCCAGAATGCAATACATGCTGCATTCCTTCTCTCCCTTTCCACTGACTCTTCTCTGTCACCCGCACTACCAAAATTCACTATGACACGACGTCGGCCCCGTCATTCCCATGCCTCCGGCGAGCCCTTGCTGGACCCAGGCGTCGCGCAAGGCATACCGAAGTGGACGAGTCGGCCATCCCGGACATCATAGAGAAACCTGATGTCGGTCCCATCAGACGCAAAACCTATACCCGTCTCAAGCGGGAGCTATATAAGAACACGACCGATGACACTCAATTTGTCAACGCACACAGCGTAGGCGTGCATGAAGAACCACCGGTACCATTCACTCCACTACCAACCCCCCACGGCTCTCAATCACTCGGTAATGCTCACCGCCAGGCCGCGGCTTTAGCACAAGCCGTGCATATATGGTCAGATGCGCGTCACCAGGCCTAAGCACATCGCCCAGGCCTAGGTTTGTCGCAATATCTTCTTTCCTTATCCACTCGAGACGCTGGTTTTAATCATAAAGACGAGTTAGAGGACAACGGTTAGACACACATCCCTCAACCTGTATGTACCGGGCGGCAAAATCCTCGCTCAGCGACTCCTCCAATCGCCACTGGAACCGTCCAGCAATTATCTCGCCGTATTTCTAGCCGCCAACGTCATCAACGGGTTAGCAAGCAAGTTTCCCCCTCCGACCTACACGCTGAACTCCACATATTTGGCAACGTTCTAGTCGGTGCGGTAGATGACGCTTTCCTCACTCATTTTGGGTATTTTGCGCTGAAGTTCGTCCGGTTCCTCCAGGTGGAGGTGCATCGAACCTACGCTGCACTGGCTGCCAAAGCCGATGTTCAACATGTGCATCTGGAGCAAGACTTTGACTATATCATGCGACGAATTTGGGATCTGGGAGACGTCAACACGCAGCATCATGGCAAAGTGTTGGAGCTTGTGGTGCAAGCAAGTGATAGACTGCCTACCAGCGCTGCCAAGGACCACCAGAAGCTCATGGTCTCCGTCGCGCAGAGCCACGATGGTATGCGTCAATCTGTACGCCAACATCACGATCGGACGCGGGTGCTGGCAACATCGAACCATTTCGCTATTATTCAAGCCATCAGTCAAGCGTGTGAACGGCTTGACATGATGGCTAGCAACATAGGTACCTTGACAGGGACGAGCAACCACCAGATCCGCAAGCTGAATACTATGGACGGCAGCATGGAGGCATTAAAGAGTCAAATGCGCATCATCGGAGGCAAAGCAATCACCTAGCAACGGGAGCAGCTGAAGCACAGCAAAACGCTAGGGCGCATGGTCGTTGTCGGCTTGACCCAAGTGCTCAAGAGCCAGCAGCAGGGTCACGCCGCAACTGGAGCACAGCTTGCCCATTCCCATGAGTTTTCCAGACCTACTCTGACCTCTTTCGCTTCGCGTTACAAGGAAGCCGGCGCTGACTGCAGCAAATGCCGTCAATCCGGCGACGAAGCTGCGCTCGCCCTCAACATTGCTGCAATGAGCTTACAGGTGGCCGAAACTCTCATCAAAACCATACAGGGCTCCCACAACGCCCAGAAGATTCTCTGGGAGAAGTTTGTTGAGACCCAGCAGTGCACCCATCAACTCACCGTTCAACTCAACGCCGCCCTCTCAAAAAAACAATAAGCAAACCGATCGTATACACGACCAAGCCTTGCCTCGGGTACAGCGATCTCTCGAACTGACGGTCATAACCCGTGATGGCCTCGAGACCGCCTTGTCTATAGAGCAAGACGATCACGCTGCTACAGTTCCGCACCTCACTACTATTGCATCATAACATGAGCCTGCTTTTTGCAAAGAGTTTGGGGAATACAAAGCCATAATTGAAGAGCTGCGCAATGTCACAAATAAGCTGAACGCTTCACTTGATTTAATCGCTGCAAACGATGGTACTACCGAAGCCGTCTTTGATGTTGGTCGCGAAATCTACACCCATCAAATTGACGACCTGCAGACCCAAGTTGATACCACACAAGACCGTATCGAGATGCTCAAACAAGCAGCTGTTTGATTTGATGTATAGTGAAATGCAAAATAGGCCGTATATTCGAGATTCCCTTTGTTCTTCTATCAATGCGCTATCTGACCATTTGATAGACCACCCACCAGTGAGCCCAGATTGTTGCCAATAATCTTCTGAAATTGTAGCTGGATCTGTTTTTCAAGCATGTTCACATTCTCAAGCAAAAACCCCACATAATCCCAGACGGTATCCAACAACACTCCCTCCCCAGGATTTCCGTTTCGCTTATAGATCTTACCATCCGACTTGACAAATAGAAGTGGAAGATGATTCTCTGGATGCGATGAGACAAGCTCTAGAATTGGAGCCAGTTTCCACGCGCCGAATTGTGATTCATCAATGACTTTGCGGAGCTTGTATGCATCATGTACCTCTTGGACTGATACTTTGATAGCTTCGGTGCAGATGCGAAGATTATTGCTGTTTGCTGGGTCAAAGAGCTTGGTATCCCCATAGATCTTCCATTTCTCTCCAGCCGGGTTTTGGACATTTAGTCCCAGATTGCCATCCTCATCATGCATGATCTGCCATGGCAATGTTAGAAGTAGCCGAAGTTTGAAAACAAAGTACTGACATTTGATGCAATCGCCTTCAAAAAACTGATTGAAAAGTCGACCTTGACGTCGAGGGAGTAGAGAGCATTTCGCGGGACTCGAACATGGCCAGCTGCAAATGAGTCCTGCAGGAAGTGGTCTGCAAAGGCGTTAATAGCATATGCCTTTTGAAGGTCACCTTGTGCAGCTACTTGAAGAGCTAGGGCGTGACCAGCATTGTAAGTCAAACGAGCTTCAGGTCCAAAGTGGTCGATGTTGTGGAGCGCAAGGGTATCAAAATCAGCCCCGGCCTTATAGGCGACTGTGACCTGTTTGAGTGCGTCAATGTCCAGGGGGTGGTCTTGGTAAGCTTTGTGAACTGCCTTTGGGTCATGTTCGATGGCGTCGTCCACTGCAGCCATAAGAACCTTCAGTTTTGCAATCACGGCTTCTGCCCTTTGTTTGCCAACCTCCCCTACATTCAATAGATCGAAGCTCTGCTGGAAACGATCAATGCGGTCTTTTAGTGTAGCGCCCCTGGAGATGGGAGTCATCAATCCAAAATAGTCTCCAGAAAGCGCATTGATATCTCCGTATGTGACCACAAGCCCATTCTGCAAAGTAAAGGGATTGTTGGCCGCTGCATGGTCTCCAGCGCTGTCGTGATCAGGTAGTTGAATTGTGTTGCCGAGGTAGCGGTGTTCAGAGAAGTAGAACATGGGTGCAACCTCTTCGTCCTCATGTTGCTCAAAGAGCAAAGAGTTTTGAATCTCTGGATCTTGAACATACACCGGCATGTCCTTGTCAAGAAGTACATTTACAAATGCCCTAAGTTCCTCGGGGCTGGGGTTGTGACGCGGCTTGAAGTGTTCTGTGGCCATATTTGGGTACTTATTTGACTCAGTGATGCGCCAGAAATGTACATAGGAACAGCTTACATCTCAGATATGCCAGCAAGAAAGTGATCACTTGTGGTGTCTTTGGTTGTAGTGTATAGATGAAGACTGATGGTTTGCCAACCGATTTCAAGATAATCTGGCGTTTTATAATCACCGGACGAAACTATAGGATTTGACGACTAGCTATATTGAGAAATGCCCACTTCATAACCTGGACTTTGAGCAGCAGTGTGTTGAGCAGCAACTAATCAGCCAATGATAACCTCCCGCTCACTGGGCGATAGCAATGTTTCGCTAGTGCTCTGAAGGCAGGAATGAGAGCTGAAAGGTAAGAGTTGCGACATGCATGGGAGGATTCACCTCAATAGCGTGTGTGGCGCTGTAACAAGTGTCGCTTAGAGTTGATTTAGAAAGTATAGACAGGAGCCGAACCTTACGGTATGACAGCTCACATAGTATCCGACAAATTCCTCTCTCCGCTAAGACGATCCCTACAGGGTGGATGAACTGTCACAGCTGAGAAAACGCCATCACTACTCTCCATCACGTTTAGCTAGAATGATCGGCCCGAACCTCACAGTCTGGCACCAATGAGCTTATCGCCTCAGCGGAGAAATTGACTCCGCTTAGAGGCTGGCTGCCTCCATCACGATGATCATCACATTATGCCTGCCTGACAGTCGCTTGGTTTCTCACTATCGGGTCTTGTATCGCGTTACGACACCGAATAGGCTGGACATGCAGATGGAACGGACCATCACAGCTGAAAGGCTGCGTTCGAGACTACTCTACCTCGCTCTAGATCCTGAGATACGAAAAAGACCTAGCTGTAAAAGGAATAAAGGGATTTTTCACATATATTGTGAGATATGTGGCTTGCGTGAACTACCGTATTTGGTCCATTACACAAAGATAAAAGGCACATCAATCGCCCTTCTCCACAAAATCAGACAACTTCGAGTTTTCTAGAATAGGTGTAATTTTAGTCAAATATATATAAACCCCTCGCGAGAAATCGATTACAATCACCTTTAAAGCGTGCACGCCACGCGCTGTGGAGCTATAGGCTGTTAAAGTGATCACTTTAGACACGTCTTATTTTTCACCGAAAAACACACAGACCAGGTGGATTAGTAATCAAAATGCCACCCGATAGTGATACTATCGACGTACACGTGCCAGGCACCCAGGCGAGAGCAGAAATCGAAGCTCAGATCCAGAATGAGATAGATATGGAAACCACGGAACCAGCGACGCCTACGCAGACTACTATACCTAGCGTAGTTGAAATACCAATCCTCCCACCAAATAAACGGCAGGCAAACTTCTCGCCAGAAATACGCACTAGGAGCAACTTCTCACCATTTAGAGGAGCTACGCTTAGATTCAGTACTCAAAGCAGAACTCCGAAGGCAATATCAGTACAAGAGGCGCTAGAAATAGCGAGAAACCTAGTAGTCCAAGCAGCTAATCTAGCTGAAAATAACCCCTCGCAGCAGACTAGCC
>NW_006911899.1:1763587-1875437 GCF_000338995.1 Bipolaris sorokiniana ND90Pr | reverse complement strand
CAACTTAAGCTAGGCCACTGTTACCTAAGTAGACTTTCTCTTTACGCGAGACAAAGTAGACTCTAAAGTTTGCCCCTGCAACTATAGAGCTACTCAAGATCCTACCCATATCCTCCTTAGCTGTACGCTATATAAGGAGGCTAGGATAAAGATGCAGGAGGCGAGCAAGGACCCCCTATCGCTAGCCTTCCTGCTAAACACGAGCGTAGGCATACAGGCTACTATTGCCTTTATTGAAGAAACTAGGGCTGCAACACAGGCCTGGCACAAAGGAAACCTCGAGAACTAGGGCAACACCTATACTAGGTGGCCTCGCCCTACACCCACCCTACCTCTCTCTTTTACCCGCAAGACCCCCTTCTACCTCCCTCTAGACTAGGCTACGAGCCTCACCTCGATTTAGATAGCCCCCTCCCCCACCTACACCAAAGTGATAGCACTACGTAGATACTTGCGGGCCTAGCCTGCACGTCTTATATAGCCCACCGGCTGAGACAGGACGTAAAACCAAAATAATAATAATAATAATAATAATAATCGCCCTTCTTCTCACACATCCACACACACATTCATCTCATCCTTCAACCCCAACAACTACTACACAAATCATCTTTTCCTGTATCTATCTTCTTAGGTGCCAAATTCTTACATCATGACTGTTGAAAAGGGAAACAAGATCTTCATCGCTGAGGGCGATATTGCCGCCAATCCTGCCACTGTAAACTGGCAGCAGAACCTCTCCCAGAAGTCCGACAACTATTACATGGCCGTCTTCACGAACAAGGACAAAAGTATTTATGGACCACAAATACCTGATAGATCACTTCTAATTCTTGGTGACACAGACGATGAGCAGAGCTACATCTTCATTCAGCAAGGCAAGCTCGACGCCTTGAAGGCCAAGTCTTCTGGTGATTCCTTCACAATCACGGTGGATGATTCCTTCCAGTACGGTCAAAAGAACAAGCAGGGAGAAGGACGTTTCCTGGTCTTCCACGACAAGTCTCGCAATCCGTTCCAGGTGAGCATTAGTAACAATAGTATTTCAAAAGTGAAGTTGTACTGACCTTGATTCACCTATAGTGGAGGTTTGTGTCAACCTTGTACTCCAAGTTGGGCAATGGCGCTCTCGCAATTATCAGTCTGGCCCCACTCCCTGGGGGTGTTAAGGATATCGCCAAGTACTTTTCCGGACTCATTGGCGATCCTCTTCACAACTTTTAGATGCGCTTAAGAGCGATCATCCGTACCGGCACTCTTTTAGATAACGGGGCCTTTTTCTCATCAACACATTCGTTTGTCAGTCAGAAATAGCAACATCTAAATCCGTTCCTTCTCTTCAAATACTCTACCATGAACGTGACCATTGCTACTGAAACATTGGAGTTAATTGACGGATATCTGGTCTTGTGAGTCAACGAGAATACATGACCTAAAGGGCATTGGGTGATTATTCTTGCCATTTGCGCTCGTCTTGATATTCTGTTTGAGATTTACTGCCGTGAAAGCTCACAAGATGGTTGAGAGAGTATTAAAATTACAGGCTAGATTGCAGTGGCCAATGATGGCAAATCGCACTGCACATTGAGCAAATCAAGATGCGTCGAAATCCGTCGCTGACCTGCTGGCGCTGCGACGTATTAATGATGTTCTCAAAACGCCACAGAGTCAGGGCAACGCGCATTAGCTTCTGCACAAACGAGCCCGGCCCACTGTGGCGTCGCCGTCAAGCGAGGCACTGCGGGTGTTAAACGGATCAAGGCGAAGTGGGTCCGAAAGTAGCTAGGTATGTCAGGCGCAACTGGTCTAGAACGGGTATACATACACGGCTTCAGCTAACTGCTAAGTCTAGATCGCAATTTCCTAAGCTACGACTCTAGACGACTTCTGCCGTTGTTTACAAAAGGTTAAAGCTTTAGTGCATGGGAATAAGTTACATTTCGTGCCATCAAGCAGCATGGCCTCCCAAGATCGTGGCATGACTGTCCAGCACTAGCGACCATTCTCCAGGTGATATTTTTTCTTTGACTATTAGAGATTTCGCTGTGATAAGCTATTTTGTACGAGCTAATATGTTTTAAAGGTTAGGAAGATGGCAGAAACGGATGACACCTTCACTGGCACGGAGCATCCATACCAAAAGCCCCATGGACTACAGATTGCATCAACTATCAATCTTCGTACAGACCCAAGATGTCGAGGGTTCTTTGAAGACTGCTTCCAGCAAGGTCAGATGGGATCCTGTGTTGCGAATGCAACCGCGGCTTGTTATCTCTTCGAGCTCCGCAAACACAATGTTCTCAACAGTATTCCTGGCGAGACAATCATTCCATCTCGACTCTTCATCTACTACAATGCTCGCATTGCGTTGTCTCAAAATATCGCAGACAGAGGGTGTTTCATCCGTCACGCATTCAGAAGTCTGGAAAAGTATGGAGTATGCTCGGAAGCTTCTTGGCCCTATGATAAACTCAGAACAAATGATAAGCCGCCCGATGCTTGCTTTCAAGAGGCACTCGAACACAAGATATCTACGCATGAGCGCTTGGATGTCCATCGTAACGCAAAAGGACCTGATTCAACCTTGGATATGGATGCGGATGGTGACATTGTCCTCGAAAATCTTCGATCTTGCCTCAGTGAATGTCGCCCGGTGGTTTTTAGTCTCACTTGGAAGATTGGGGATGCTGTGTGGGACAGGGACAGACCAAATGGCATGTGGCACATTCATGCGATGGCAAAGACGAGGCACTCCAAAGTGTCCCTGCCAAAAGCTGCACATGCTGTCATGGCTGTTGGTTATGATGACAATTCAAAGCATGTCCTTTGCCAAAATTCGATGGGTGTATCGAAATTTCTTTTTTGGATTCCCTATGATTGGATCACTGACTTTTATGCTACGAGCGATTTTTGGACGATGAAAATAAGCCTTCAAACCCCTACAAGAATTTCTTGAAAACTACTATCTGTTGTTTTGTTATCCTCTGCTATCCTTCCTCACCCTTGAAATTTGGTATCCATGCATCCATAGATAGCAGGGCCAGAAGGAACTGGTCTACAAGATAGTGTGATATAACTTGAGCTGTGTTTAATTTGTATGAGCTATCATTTTACCCAGATTGATACGTAGTTGTTTTACATTGCTGTAGGTTTAAATTGCTTCTACGAAACGTAGTTCTACACCAAAATCTCCAAGTTTCGCAGGAAAACCGCACAGACGGCTTCCAACAACAGACTCATTTACTTATTATAAATCAAGATAGCGTATTACACCCGGCTCTACGTAACACCAAAGAATCTCCCGGAAGCCCAAGGACGGGTCTAGTTTTGACACCGCTCACCGCTATGCACAGATGTCTATCCTATTATCGTACGTAAACCATTTCATACCAGCTTTGAAGCCACCTTGTCACTGCTGCAAGTCACCAAAAGCGTCACAATATGAAAGTGGGTCTACGAGTTACTGGTGGGCGGACTCGCCGATAGAGTTCGGCTTTTGCTAAGTGGCTGGCTAGATAGATACATGAAAGGCTAAGATCTGTATTTAACTAGACCTAATTACCTCCACTAACGTCCTCTGAATGCGTCATCCATGTGGGCCGCAGCGACTCTACAGCGGTCTGGATTACTCTTGCATGGACCCCGCAGCATCGCTTAGTAGCGCAAGGGTCGACCCGCATCCGTTAGTGCGCCACCACGTAGTGGCGTTCCTTATGAATATTGACAGCATTAGCGCAATAAGTAATTACAACGTGGCTGGCGTTGAGACTTGGCTATTTGACATGTTCTGGCGCCTAGGGAGTGTCGACAGGATTGACCCAAGTAACCAGAATGTGACTGGGGTTGACACGTGCATGTACTTGATAATTAATGCATTTTGAGAACCAGACTGATGAAAGCTATAATCATGTGGCTGGCGAAAGTACCATTTCTGTGCACTCAATGCGCCAAACCACGGGTATAAACTCGAGGCTGTTTAGCTGCCTGCAATTGTTGTCATTATGACAGCGTTGTATGTCGCGAAGGTGATTATACGCAACGCAGGGGCTCCCAGGATAGTGCCCGGACGGGTGGCTCGGCTTTTCAGCCTTTGATTGGTAGTTGGGTGACTGATTTGTTTGCACGGCATGATCCCAGAACGGCGACCAAGCGCATTGAGGGCTTCTGTACTTCCATGGCTTGCACTATTCTTCATCAAGCACGGTGTGCGAGGCAGGCACTGTGGTCCGAACAGTGCCTAGGTCGAATATCGATGTGTAGCCCCGTCATCATGAAGGAATGATGATATTCTGCCTTTGTTTACGCACTGTTTCTTTGTGTTACTTTTCGACCTCATTTGCGCATGTGGCTCGACCAGAGTCGGAGCCTGGGCGGTGAGCAGAGGCGTTGCATCTATTCTTCTATCAGTCTTTTGCGCTCCCAAAACGTCAGCAAAGAAAGGTATTCCAAAATTTCAAGTCTCGTGAATGTTTTAGATATACTGATCCTGTTCCTTGTAGTTGCAGTATAACATTGATGGTGGGTGTATCAAGTGTCGTATCACGAGCTGTCGATACCACGGATGAAGTGAGATGATTCTAACCTTGCTCCATGTCAACACTATCCCAAGTTGATCAAAACCGCCGAGGAAATGACAAAATATATTGAGAAATCTAGTTCTTGTTGCACTGTCGAGATTATAGACGCCGAAACTAGTCGGTGGCTATGTGCATGAGCGAGACTTTCATCGATGAAGAGCCTCCTACAATCTTGTGGAAAGAAGGTAGCATAGATACTACAATCAAGACTCTTATCTAGTTATTTGGTGGATTAGGCATTATATACTAGAACTTCTGCCCAACGAGTTTCTCGCTTAATACCCAAAGTCTTTCAGCATTGACAGGATCTACAGCGTAGGGCCTTGCGAAACTAAGCTGGCAATCCTCTAGAAACACACCCTTCGCACCTGAGACGTTGTTAGTAAAAGGATTCCGCGTCGATGCTGATAATTGTCATACAAGTCAAGGCCGGATCCAAAGCGGCAACCATCGTAGTTGACGCCCCTTCTTCAATACTAGGCTTGAGGTATTTAGCTCTCACAATATCCGGCACCTTTTTCGCTAGATCCTCCTGCATATCTCTGCCAAGCTCAGTTATAATGTCTGTTTTGTTCAAAGCAGTTAGAAAATATCATGGCAAGAAGGAGATGAAACTGAGGATCTGAAAGCACACTATCTTACTTCCGGGATGCACACTGTACGAAGCAATGCCTCTCTGGGCAAGACGCTTGTTCAATTCTACGCTGAACAGGATGTTTGCTGTCTTCGATTGCCCATACGCCAAGAATCCTAAGTAGCCTCCATTGGGCTTTTGCACCTCTGGCGGCCATTCTGCAAGCGTATCGGCCTCTTCGGGAGGGACAGGTTTCCCTTCACAGTTATAGTCATGGAACCTGAAGGGACTCGCTCTATGGCCATCAGAAGTCATATTAATGACCCGTGTTGCACCAGGCGGCGAAGACGTAGCAGCCTCCAAGAAACAGTCTAGGAGGAGATTGGTAAGGATGAAGGGTCCAATGTGGTTAGCGGCTAGCTGATACTCAATATTCTCAGGCGTGTGTTTTCGCTCGTAGATGTTCAACGCAGCATTGTTGACTAGAATATCAATGCGAGAGGTGTGTGACTTGATCTCTTCAGCTGCTTGACGGACGGCGGTTTGGGAGAGGAGATCTACAAGAACTGTTTTAACGTCCAAATCAGCGTTAACAGCCTTGATATCAGCAGCCACTTCATCCATCTTAGATTGCGTGCGTGATGCTAGGATAAGCATTCCTGGTTTATGTTTTGCGAATGCAAGCGCAATAGCTCCACCAAGCCCCAATCGAGATATTCCTGTAACGACCACTGTATTATATAGGTAAATATCTTGACTGGGAAATATAGCTGTGATAACTTACCAACGCGGTCCTTGATCTGTGCTGAAAAAGCGTCAGCCACCTCGCTTGCCTTAGTGTCCCGGTCAAAATGAGTGTGTGAAGTCATGTTTAGAATACTGCAGATCTTATCGAAAATTCAGAGAGTGAATCGTGTTCGAGTCTCACTGGATTGATAGTACGGGTTCAGAATGGATCTTAAAAGGAATTGCTTCAAAAAATTTAGTTAGGTGGCTTCCGGAAGCTAATTACCAATCGTTGCACAAGATTTGGCTTTACCGTTCTATTTCCGGACAAGATTAGGCCGATGTAGTTCTCGTAAGCAGAGAGCTATCTATACTAGCGTTACGTGACAAGGATACCAAGTAACTTTGAACACATAGTGATAGCATCAGTAGAAAGTGGGGCGGAGCGATTATTCCGCTGTCCGGGAAAATTGAACATAGAGTAACGCCGAACAATATCATTAGTTCGGTCGAATATTCGTCCGTAACTAACCCTTTCTGTTCGAACAAGGGCGACGTCGAACAAGGGCGACGTCGAACAAGGGCGACGTCGAATAATGGCGACGTCGTCCCCGGATAACGCCATCATTGTTAGATGGTAAGACTTCGGCATTCATCGGTTCACGCCTACGGCTAAGGACCACTGACTCGCTTGCAATTTGTCAAGCTGTCGAATCACGCTCTCGAGTGCGTAGAAGGAATTTAAACCACTTGATTCAGCGAAAGAGCTTAGTAAACTTACAAGGCTTTCTCGTTTAGGCATCTTTTCGTCTAGAGAGGGTTACGCGTTAGCCGAGACGATGTTGTAATCATCAAGTTTCGTGCTACAAAACTTGTTTCCGACGAGTCAGTGTTGCTCAATTGGTTTCAATAGGTCCTTACACAATACTCAAACCCTTGCCAAGTATAGCCCTCATCTGAAAGTCTGTTTGTCTATAAAGCTTGCAATGCAGCCTCAATGACCACAAGCTCCATCTCACCTCAAATCGAAAACTACTCCACCATGTTGAAAGGTACTCTCAGTCTATCGAACGATGCCATCCCGAACTACTCGCCGCCTTATCCAACCGGTCCATATGACAACGAATTCGAGGATATAAACACTACCGTGATTCAATATCGCGTTGCTGGATCTGAAATACGCCATCTTATTCCGGATATTATGGAGATTGAAGAGGAAACACTGATGACCTCTACGTTTGTTCATTATGGAAAAAGTTCTGTTGGGTCATACAATGAGTTCGTCCTCCAGGCAGAGGTCAGGTTCAACGGCCAAAAATACCACTACAGCATTATCCTTATCCTCGACAATGAATCCGCAATCTTTGCAGGTCGAGAGCTTTTTGGGATACCGAAGGTTTTCGGCAAGGTGGACATCAAGACATCCACTGGATCGCGCCTCTATCAGGGAACGGTAGAGAGACCCGTGGGCACACCAATTGTTCATTTCAATTTTATCCCAGAACGAAGAGTAGAAAGTGTTCCGAAAGATGATACATTGCACTTGGGTTTACGCAGCATTCCTTCCCTAGCAAATCCACAGACCGCGGCAATCAAAGAATTGGTGCCTTCATCGATGGAATGGCATGTCAAGTCTGCTTGGATCGGTAAAGGCAGCCTTGTTTTCACTCCTGGGACGTTGTTACATCCTTGGGCTGATTTGAAAATTCTGAGGTATGAAGGAGCCATCTTCTCCGAGATTCCGCGCGCCTTCCTGCGTCCCGGGAAGGAAGTCTTTCCGCTATGATATAGCAACTACAGCTGTATGTTAAATGTCACTTATGAGTAAATGTGTATAGAAGACATTTACTTAATTACATGTTTACGCAGAGGATAAACCTTGGGCAAAGTAGCCACATCTCTAGTGATGACTAAATCTTGTCGACCGCTTTAAATGGTTTAAGACATCTCATTTCCTTAACATGTGAACGAATTTAACGTGGACTTTCTTTCTCAGGCTTACTTATCGATCTATATATGTGTTGCAATTGTATCCTAGAATTGGGTTGTAAATGCAATATTTTGGTATCTACGGTATGGTGTAGTAGAGCCTAGAATTTTAGCTTCCTTCCCGAGACGAAACAGATCTTGCTGCCAATCTTGTTTATCTTCCGATTTACATGACGTGATTAGTGGTAAGGTTCAGCATTGTGTTGTAATCTAACATGATGTTGTTTTCCTAAGTTCCCGTAGTATGAAGTACCGAGTTCATTGAGCTGGCAAGATCAATTAGAAGCTGGGTGAACGATGACTCTCTAGGCTAAGCAATAATGGGTTAGAGGAGTGTTGGCCTGTGTCTTTGAAAACGATTGGGTGACTCGCCCATTAATCGCCGAACAGCTCTATTATCACCCCGGGAAATATTGATTTGTCTCAACCCCTCCAATCTCCATCTGTTTCGCCAAGGCTTTGAATTTTTGAAAACACTTCGAGCAGCAAAAAACTTGTCAGATGTCGGGTATAGCAACATTTCATCCTTGGTGAATTTCCAATATTTTTCCGTGATGAGGCCAGAATCACTTTCAAGACTTCTCCTACACCTATTCGCATTGACTCGTGCGAAGATATTCAGTGATGACGAAAGCGCCTTGATACAGAATGAAATTAAGAACATTCTGTATCGAAGACATTCCGATACCTGAGCCATAGAAAAAGCAGTTCATCGTTAAAATTGAAGCAGCTCGACTCTGTCATAGCGGTCATCGCATCATCAACCAGGATAGAGGTCTATCTCTCACTGACTATGAAAAAGCCACAATTATACACCGAGTAGTGGGAACCATTATCAAACTTGGTCCAGACGTCATGTTTCTTAGGGTAGGAACGCGCGTTTTCAATGCTATAAAGAGCCACATAACACAAGGATTGGTAAATAGTAGAGCAATTCGTCTTGGCTATGATGATACCTATGCAAAATTCTTGGTGAATACCTGATTCAAATATGTTGTGTATCGGCTGCAGGCATGAAAATGTCCAGTCCAAGCATAATCTCAAGGGGAAGTCCTTGCACCAGATCCGGATACTCACTCCAGAAAGTCTCCAGAAGGGTCCATTGGGAAATATCCGTAATCTTTCGTAAAAATTCATCGCTAAATTGCGGATCCTCATCATTCTTGCGACAGATGAAGTTCATCTCACCCCAATCCTTGATTCGAAGCGAACAGCAATAGAGACTAAGAACAGATTCCAAGTCGTGACGAAGACTATAACGAATGAGGTTGTCTCGCAGCTGCGGCCACGGAATGAGGTCGAAGTTGAGATAATGGCGCTCAACAAGCTGGAGTATAGTGGGGCGAAGTTCCTCGGGAAAGTGGCAAAAGCTCTCTTGGGAGGGCCAAACTAACCACTGTTAAAATATCAGCCAACCATATGATTGAGTTAAACCACAAAATCCTCAACCAAGGGCTGAGAAGCACTTACCCTCAAATAAAGGTAGGAAACATAAATAATACCAAATTTCTCCGGTGGGCGACAAGGAAGATGAACGATTATCGAATGTACAAAATTAGCAAGTGGGTTGCTTGAGCCCCCAAATAAGAGGTCTAGTGTCTTTGCGATTGGCGGACACACCAACTTCATGGCCGGGTCCGCTTGGAGCTGCGCAAGGAGTGGTAAAAATGACGCTGTGCGATCGAAGTGTTGGTGACTTCTGTTAGATTGAGACAAACTCCAAGCTGGTGCTCGGTTCCAATCAGGCGATGTTATTACCCTATTTAGAAGTTCCAAGGATACGACAGCGCTGTCTGGTAGGGAACAGGGTAGGACGTTGACCAAGGTCGATGGTGGTGTAAAGGGAACGAATGAAGTGGATGGTATAGGCGCATTGTTTGGGGGAGGGATTGCGCCTATAATCTCTTCAAAATTACTACTAGACAATTGAGCGGATGCCCCAAGCACGGCATCAGCCATCGTACACGAAATAACGATGCGCTCTTCGGTGTCGCTTGACACACGGCAGTTAGTGTCGCTAGCAAACGTATGGTCAGTTGGAGGTGACTGCACGCTTTTTGCATAGCTATAATGCTGCACGTTTGATATTGCAAGTTCCTTCTCCAGACTCTGGACTTTCGCTTCGAGACCAGCAACATACTCGCGCTCACGCTCACGTTTATTCTTCTGATTTTGTTTGTCTCGCTCTCTTTTCCGAATCAGGGCACCCGCTGAGCGTCGAGGGAGTTGGCGGGACTGCGGCGGGCGCGATGACAAAGTGGGTGTGCAAGCAACAGTACTGTCGTTCATTGTGCTAGCTCGTGGCATACCGGTGACCAGCGGTAATGGAGCCACAGCACAAGGAGGGTCTTGTATGGCACAACACGTAGCAAAGCTGCTGTGCAGTTGAGTTCAAAGAGAGAGCCGACCAGCTTGGAGTTTGGTGAATGCTTATAGGAGTCACGGGCCGAGGCGTGGATACCGTAAGTACCCGGACAAATGTCGGACCGTGGCACTCGTTGCCCCCCCCCCCAAAAAAAAACATCAAAACAAGCAACCTTCACCCACATTCAACACGACATAACCCCACCACCATGGATCCAATTCAAGGTGCGATTGGGTTGTGTGAAGAAGGTACATCTTCTTCTTATCGTGAAGTTGCAAAACGGGGGTTGGGATTTCCTGCACAACGCTAACGCGGAGGCATAAGGGCATGTTACGATCCAACCTTAGGAATAGGAGTGTCATGGCGTGGGCCCGTGACGTATAGATAATAGACGGTTATCTCGTTAAGTATTAACTACGCGCGAATATCAGTAGCTCTAATATTCTTATACTAGCCCTTTTAGCGTAGTGAGCGCGTTATAGTTGCGTGCGCAGTCTAATAGAGCTCGATCCGTTATACTAGTAAGAATATAAGAGTAGATAGATTTTATTATTTCTTCTAGTATAGTTAACTAAGATTATACTTTCATACTAATTACTTTTCTTTATAAGATTGATACCTGTTAGTTAACTAAATAGATTAGTAGTTAGTTATTAAACTTATTATCCTCTCTATAATTACGCTACTATACTATATCGCTAGATAACTACCTATGGGTTGACTGTTTATGTACTGTCCAGGAAGACGAAAGCACACGCGAGCAGATGAACCATATGGGCGATATGTACTCTGGTGCACATTTGACGATCATATCGGCAGATCCCTATGGCATGCTGCTGAGAACCACTGATATTTTTCGCAGCTCCAGGATAGATGACAAGGTAGAGGATCTCCACAATGATCTCTACAGATCCACGTAGGCCACCCGTGGCTGGACCCTCCAGGAGCAGATGCTCTCAAAAAGAGCTATTGTCTTCAGCCAGCATCACACGTTCTGGAAATGTCAGCAATGTACTTGGAGCGGAGATGGACCAAGCCCAGAAAAGACTACAAGGGGGAGTACTTCTTTCACGGCTTCACACTACGACAAAGCTACCAATATGTTATCCAGCTCTTACCCTGACTTCGATATATACACGGAATTGATCCGTCTATACAACAGCCGTGTTTTTACATACCCGCAAGATGTTCTCTCAGCGTTTTCAGGTGTCTTGTCAACCCTCGGACGCAACTTTCCTTCTGGATTCTTGTACGGCCTACCTCGTATTTATCTGGATACTGCACTTCTATGGCAAATATTCCACAGGGCTCATCGTAGAGTAGCAAGAGACGATGATGAAGGTACAATGACGGCAAAAACGCATCTGAACCCATGATCATAGTGTAGGTAGACTTGTCCCGTCGACTCATACCATCTGCGGACTCGATCTTCGTATTTTAACAAAGATTATCGTGGTTCTCAATTACCTGTTTGGAAAACGCAGAAGCTCGTACAGTAGTACTCTCTGCCCGAAGATATGCAACGCCAAGTGCCAGCAGATAGGCCTTTGATCCCTCAAGATGGAGCATTCACCCCCCTTTCCAGTCCCACACCGCTTAGTGCAAGCCCGCAATACGTTTCTATGCCTCAATATTCCTGGCCTTTCCTTTCCTGCTAGATATCATGTCTATCATTATACATCAAAGCTGTCTGTTATTCCGTTCCTGCTTCACAGGGATGGAAAATGGCAAAACGCAAGGCCAGATGGGGATCGATATTCAAGCTCCCATCATTCGCCAAAGGGCCACGCCTGCAGGACGCTTGCGACCTCATCTGTCTTGAAACCCAGGAAAGACTTTCTTCTGGTGTACTACGCAACGTGGAGAAGAATGAACCCAAGCTAGGCGACACAGTGGAGCTTATAGCCATATCTACAGGAACCATCAACCCCACCGGTGTTGAAGGCGACGAAGCTGACAAGCTGTATAAGCTGGATATGGAAGCATATGAAGGCGACGGCCCGTTATATGCAAGAACTTCCGAGTATCTAGGTCAATATGACAGTGGCGGTTCGATATTATCACCTGAAGCATGGAGTCTCATGCGATGCCAAACTAACGAAATCACAGAAGCTAAGAAAGAGACGGAATTATATGGCATAGAAGGCTCAGACGGAAGGGAGTACCACTTTTACAATGTACTATGGGTTGAGCGTAATAGAGAAATAGCATACCGGCGTGCGGCGGGACGTGTGCCGAAGGTAATCTGGGATGCAAATTGCACTCCGCCAACGAAGATCATCCTTGGTTAATCACGGACACTCGACAGACTGGAATATACCCGTATAGTTGAGTTTTCACACCCAGACCCGACAATAGATGGTTGCTACTATCGCGTGTAAGATCACTTCATGTACCGTTGATATCTTCTAATCATCAACTCCAATATTCTTCAGCCCACCTTGTCGTGTCCAGAACGTTTCCCATGCCTTCTGCCATCGCTCCTCCTTCAAGCCCTTCAGCCAGTCCTTCACTGACAAATCCTCCTCGCCATCAATCCTAATGATACCTTCCTTCACACCCTTCCATCCCTTCATAGGTGCCTTAATATACCGGTGATCTCTGCCGCAGTAGCTGTGCCATGGTTCCGCGATCTCTCCGCGCGTCTGCGCTAGTCGCTTGGCATGACATTCTTCGCACAGATCACAGTTGACACAGACCAAGCAATAATATATCGGCTTGACCCAGCTGCTCATGTCTGTTCCGCAACCTCCATCGCAGAACATTCCACTTCCACTAAGATCTTCGTCAAGCTTGTTCGAATCTGCTGCAGCAGAGTCCTGTTCCGACAAGGTAGATTCTTGTGTCTCTGCTGTCTGTTCTGGAGCTTCGGCAACTTCTGCAGAGTCTCTCCTTTTGGCAACTACTGAATCGGTAGTAGAGCCTCCCACAGTCTTGAGTTGGCCATCTACCAAACCAGTTTCTTCATTCTTCGTAGTTCCCACGTCAGGTACTGGGGTATTGTCGGATTCTGCAGTTTCAGTCGTAGAGGCGGTTTCCGCAACGGGTACAGTTTCCTCTACAGACTTATCTTCTGCGTCTTCTTCTGTACTGTCACCGTTAGAACCAGTTTCCGAACCATCAGTGTCAGTGTTTTGATAGTGTATGCTCCGGTCCAGTATCGAAAATTGCGCTGTGCAAGCAATCTTTGCGTCTCTTTCAAGACCGTCCATTGAGCCCAAGACCTTGGATAAGAGTCTCAGACTAGAAGAGTCGTTCCACGATACACTGTCCTCAAGGCCATTCATACAGGCAGAAAATAGGTCGTTCATGTGTTTCTGATACTCCTTTGCGGGGCCCATGATCCGGAGCATGTTTGCAAGCAGCATACCCACATGAGATTCCTGAAGGTCATCGTCTACATGAGCGCTCGGCAGAGTCCTCAAAGTTTCAATCAGAGCTTCCTTCTTCGTTGGATCTGAGCAGTTCTGGAATTCGTGGAACAAGATTTCAGCAAGCTTCAGTCGATGCTCCGTCTTCTTCTCGTTCATGGTCTCCTCGAACCAAGATTCAGGTTTTGGGTTCATGGCTAGGATTTCCTGGCGCAAAGCTTTGCCTTTCTCAATGTCACCCATCACGGGGTAGTACAGGCTCGCGATTGCGCCTCGGACGTTGAAAAGATAATAGCTCTCCTCAGGTAGAGTCTTTGCCATAGTATAGAGCCAGCCGAGGAGCAGATTAGTCTCGCCCGTCAACTTGGCTGCTCTTTGCATACGAGTAACCGCGTTATTGTCTACCCAACCCTCAAAACAATATTGAAACCAATTATTTCGCTCCTTTTCTGTCCATGTTTTCAGTTCTTTGATGAGTTTCGAACCATCGGGGTCATTTTCTTCTTTGAACAAAAGTGTGATGTCGTCAAGCCTCGCGCCAGGTAGGGGCGTTTCGCCTGAGAATCTTCTTGCTTCGTTGTAGATGCGAAGGCCGTCTTCAGTCTGTTTCATTTCTTCAAAGGCGCTAGCTTTAGCTGTCAATATATCCAATCGGATGTCAAGGAACTCAGTCTGTTGAACTTTGGTCAGTCCCTCTGAATCTGGGTCTGGCAACATGTCGTATGCTTGGTCGTAGTACTTGATCGCCTCCGAATGCTGATCGATCCACAAGTACTTTGGTGCAAGAAGGCGAAGTGTTTCGATCTTTTCTTGGTTGTCGCATTCCATACGCTCGACGGCCTGCTTAAGGTACGAAGCTCCTTCAGTCAACATCGCCTTCTGACGTTCTGCATCTGAATAACCGTATCCATAATCACACAATGTGGCGCCAATCGCTCTCAAAGTCTTATAATCCTCAGTGGGAACATCATACTGCGAAGTGACCTCGTGAATGAGTTTCAGTGGCTCATCGTCTGTTGTTTGTAGCCGATTGGCCTACATTCAATTAGAAACGTTGTGGTCATGAGACAAGAGCACTTACCAATCGAAGAGCAGCTTTGACGAATCGAAAGGTCTCAGGTATCCACCACTGACTTCTAGCATTCAACCAATTTTGAACATGTCCTTTTGCCAACAAAAGTAAGACATTATCCTTGTTAACACCACCCGCCCACGCTTTGACCTCACTATCCAAAGATCCATCTGCGAATGAGGATGCCTTTGCTGCCCAAATGAAGAGTGTATCGAACCATGCTGAAGGTGTGTCGTCTGCTCGCTCAGGGTAGAGATCTGCGTGCCTTGCTCTTTCTTCAAACAACTTTGCAACATTATTAGTGTTTTGCGTTATGCTGTACAACAAAGTTACCACTTGGCAAACCGTCGCATCCGTCGACTTCTCAACGTCCAGCTCCTTCAGATGCTCGTACCAATATTGGATTGCATACAGCGACAGCCCTGAGCTTGCTTGGTCTTCTGGATCTTTTGCTGCTTTAATCATAATGTCTGCACACATCTGTAGGATGGTGAGGTGTGCAGCAGAAGCAGGTGTCCGGAATTCTTCAGTGCCATCGGCCTCAACGCTCACGCTCTTGAAGTACTGTCGCAGGGAGCGATCTTGGAATGACAAAGGCGATTCTCGATATCCAAGTTCAAAAACAAAATCATCTTTCGTGTCGTCGGTGTCGTCATCTTCTTTGTCATCTTCTTTAGTATCCTCTTCTGTCTGCCGGGTTTGTGTAAGCTCAAGGATACGGGATGAGCGCCCAATAATTTCTTCCTCAATATCAAAGGAGTTGTCTGATAGCGTCAACTGCACCAAGTTTGAGGCTTCTGCCAGGCTGAGCGATCGTTTCGAAAAAGCCAGCCATGCAAAAAGCTTCTTCAGCGCTTGATATTGAGCATCAGACCGATTGTGGCGGCACTCGTCCAGAAGAAGTTTATAGAGATCATGGAGAGAGTCCGGCAGCTTTTCCAATTCTTCCAAGACGGCTCGCTCTCGGCCAATGTAGGAGAACCTTCGCAGCACATGCTCAGCGTAGAGCATACTGTCCGCTTGTTTGACGACCTTGCGAGTGATGGCTCTTTTCACAGCGTGGCTAAATTTTCGCACTCGTGGTAGTGAATGAAGGCGACTCTTGACCAGCGCCTTGATGTCCGGCCTTATCTCTTGCTTGGTGACATCGATGACGGGTGGATCGAAGAGTTGTATGATGGGTTTCTCTTCTGGCCTGCTCGTCAACAATACCGAAACGTTGGCGTTCTCGAACCTTAAGTCGGATAGAAACTGCGTCATGATGCCATTCTGCTGGATATGAGCCTCGTCTAGGCCGTCCAGAACAAGGAAAAGCCGACTATCAGACTTTTCTTTGCCCGGAAACATCGAAATGAAAAACCGTTCCCAAGTAGATATGTCTTCCGATTGTGCAGCATTGTCCCTGATATTTGCCGCTACCTGCTCTGCATACTTGTTGTTCGATTCGGCAATCTGAAGTGCGGCTGATGCAAAAGCATTCTGTACAGATTGCAGGTATGGGTGTTCCTCTTTGAAGTAGAAATAGGCAAAGCTATTCTTGTCATTTTTGAGTGCGCGTAGTCCTTGAACAGCCGAAAATGACAGAAAGGATTTGCCGATACCCTCACTGCCTTTTAGCCAAAGCAACGGACTTCCTCCTTCTGCCCAGGTCTTGAAGTTTGGGTGTTCATTCAGCCATTTCGCCGTGTGTTTGACTTGAGAATCTCGCATATCTTCGTCTTGTGCTAAGTTCTCCCGGTGGGCGTCGGTCCATGATGGGAAAGTCGTGTAATTTTCTGTGAGAAACTTTTTAATCTCTCGGAGTGCCTGAAACTTGCGATCACCGCTGTCGCCCTTTGACTTTCCACTTTGCTTCTTCTTCTCGTCGTGTTCTGGCGTCTTTCCCAGTTTCTCGACTGATTTTTGGAGCTGAAGAAGCAGAGCATGACTTTCATTCTGCTTCGTTTGGACTGCAACAAATCCTTCACTGACTACGACTTCTAGCTTCAAACTGCTCATGTAGAGCTGCTGAACATCTTGTCCCAAGCTTGAACGGAAAGAACGCAGCTTTTCATCGAGCTCATCGAGCTTGGCAGCGTTTGCTGATGTGTCTTCTTGTACCGCATTGAGTTTGTCATTTCCTGTTTTCACCTCATCCTGAACGGTTCTGATAGAGCTGTAAGTTTCATATCCAACAGTTTGATTAAGCTCATCGATCGACGCTTGCATAGCAGCGAATGCAGCCAGCAGCTCTTGGTCTTCCATATTCCAGAGCGCATTGAGCCATTGTGCTACGAGTCATCAGTTTGGTCCACTAGAGGAGTCGTAGTCCTTACAGAAACGTTTCTTTTTAACCAGATATCGCACCCTGCCACATACAGATAATTGCATAGAGAATACTCGGACAACAGCGATAGCAAGTGGTCCAGATTCTGCTCGTTGTTCAAGAAGGGATAGCCGCTCAAAGAACCGACCTGAATACTCAAAGAACGATTCAACCCGATCGTAGTCAGCTTTCACTCCAGCAAAAGCCTGCTTTCATCAGTCTAAGATTACATCACAATGCAATGATACTTACTGATATCAAGCGGCTTGCTGCCGTAAATACAAGTCCTACTGGCATGGCTGGTGGAAACGCACCTGCCGCAGAACCAATTGCAGCAATGCCGTCAATACATTTCTGCATGTCTCCAAGTGAATTGCCGATAACTGAACGGAACTTTGATGTTTTGCTTCCATCGTGGCGAAACCCTTTGAATCTCTCCATGCCATCATCCAGACTTTTCATCGCTCCATCCAAACTTTGTGCACCCATGGACGAGAGATCTTCGCCGGTTCGTGCATTGTAGTCGCTTATGGCCTGTGTCCACAGCCGACCAAGGTCGGTAGATGTGCTTTGTTTTGCCGTCTGAGTCTCCATGCTGCTTCAGTGTATACCGCAACTGGGTACGTGATAAGAAAGCCGGAGACTTGTTTGAAGTGGCAGGAGTTATGCGTGCGGGATTGGTATAGGGTGTGGGGTATTACATGAACCTTTATAATCACGCTTTGATTGATGTTTGAGCGGAACTTGAAATTGAAGGCTCTGAGAGAACGATTCAGCCTTGTGATGCATGGCGTTGAGGTGCGACTAGGGTTCCTCGAACGGTCGAATGCTAATGCAGGTCTAGAGCTTGAGATGCTCTATTTTGGTAATTGGGGCCGGAATCTTTTCTCGCTATTGGTGGATCGAGTCACGCGCTCGATCTTTAGGACCATTTGCCGTTCTGGCTATTGGGGGCCAGAACAAGAGTTTTTCATTGGTTAATTGATGCGCACCCACAACACACCGAAGCGTAGATGTGGGAGTCAAGACTTGAACATTTAAAACTCAGAAGAGCACATTGTCGCGATGCAAAAGGTAACAAAAGGTAGCACATTCTAGCTCATGCGACAGTGCCGAGCATTTGTGTAGAGGATGAGGAGTTATGCAACGTTCTTTGTTCTATGCTCAGTTGGAGCTGGGTGCTTAACACATCGAAGTCGCTTATTACTCAACACATTCCTACGTAATCATACGTCGTCTTTACTTTCGCGGCTTGATTTCGCGAGTTCCCCTTACTGTATGCACTAAGAGTAGGGGCCAATATGTGTCGTTCTGCATGTCAGACCCATTGTGTGGTCCATTTCTACGAGTTCTCATCCTTATTTGCTGTAGTTGAATTGTAATCAAAGCCACAAGGTTAGGCCTCTGCTATGATCGGGAGGATCCATGCACAGTGAGAACTTCAGTATGATTCCGAGCGCATGACAAAAAGTTGCATGTGTGGCTGCTCTGCAGGAAATGGTCAGCATAATGACAACGCCTCCAACATCTCATGAGCGGGATGCGTTCGACTCATGGCCAGGTCTCAATCTTATCGCGCCAATGCATTGGGCAAAGTTTATGAGAATGTACCTAGGTAGCATGTTACTAAGGCTATGAACAAAAACGGGATGCTAAATAGTACTTTCAGTCCACATAAGGCTCCCAAATTTGCACAGATGAGCTTGACATACCTAAAATGTCCCGTTTGTAATTACTACCCATCTCTCGTCTGAAGCAGCCGTAGGATTGTCTTGAGCGGCTATCAGTTTCGGCAATCTCTTCACTCCCCACTGTAGAGCACGGGAAACAAAGATATTTTCCAACAAAGATGCATATCAAATTTCCCTCCAGATTTCCCATAGTCGAACTGCTAGATCAGGCTGAAATTTATGGCTTAACTAAGATCTTGCAACCACTATATTCGGAAAACAAGTTGTGAAAACTCGAGATTATATGCGGAAAATGAAGCGCCTACAGAAATCAAGCTTTGAACTAAGAAGGATGCTCACTACTCAAATGCCACAACGAACAGATGCACTTTGTGGAGAATATTGGCTTTGAAATATCGACTTGATGGTTATATCATACTCCTCATGGCGTTGTTGACATGATGAGCAGAACCAAGGCCTACACAAGTGCTTCAGATCCAACTTAATCAGCCGCTCAGCCCGCTTCATCCACTTGATGCAATGTGACACATAAACAGTCTTCAATTTTCGGCCGCACCTTTCGTGTTGCTTAATCCGTAATTTGGGATCTTTGGCAAACCCAATCTTCAAAAGAGCATTTTCCGAGTCGCGAAGGATCTAGATATAACCCTGCTCGTCATATGGCGTTAGTCTTGATGTGGCAACCCGCGATAACTCGACATCTAATAGCTGGGTAGTGCTACGATCAATCTCCTGGGCTTGCCTTTTTTGGGCATGATTCAAGTTATCATGTTTCGCATCCAGCGCGCCGCTTGCGGTATTTCTTTCCAGCTTGCTCGCCACGAGATATTTTACCCAATTTAGGAGTCCGCGATGGTTTTCGCTTCTACCTCTCTCCTGTATTTGTAACATTCTGCATTTGACGCAATTGTCTTCATGATTCTTCTTGTCTCCTTGCCTCGTGTATTGTCTCCCACAATGGGCCAAGTACTTCCGTGATCCAGGACTATGGTTCCTGTTTCTTGAATATTGATGAGCTTACTCTACATCCTTATGTTCATTAGTGTTATTTCTGGGCGATGTTCTATTGATCGTTTTGCAAGTTAACGGGAGTTGAATTATAGCTCTTTTGTTAAGAGTTTGTAACGATTTCTCCATAGTTGACAAAAACCTAGAGGTACCCTTATCGTTCTTGACCTTACCCACAACCGTACTTATTGGGGTTGTTGTGTTTGAGCATGTTTGCGTATAGGAAGTTGTTGCAAGAAATCTTTGAGGTTCCCAGAAGGAGCGACGACAAGCATCTATACTTTTTATCACACTGTTGACAATAGCATGATTGGGCGAAGTAGAAGTAGAAGACAACCGACGAGCTGCACGTCCGAACGAAAGTGTAGTGAGATATGCGCTGACATGTTGCAATATTAGAGTTGTTTGAAGGTGCCGCTGTTGGTGCACTGAAAAGCCGCATTCCGCTGCATGGTCAGGCATGCGCCCTACAGTGCGCAAATGATGCGCCAGCGACATATTTGAGTTGATATAGCGCCGAGCTACTCACAAAATCTTGTTGAGTTACTCGCCAGGAAATAGCGGTACAATGAGGGGTTGTGCGGCTTGGTAGTCAGATACTGCCGATGGCCGCTGTTTGCTTGGATTGTTGTTTATGTAGGATTTGGGCAACAGTTTATAGAGTAAAGGGACGGACGACAATAGAAAGGGCTGAGACATATGATGGGCATCATGGCTTTGTTTACGCATGCACCGAGGTGTTCGTGACTTGATTCACAAGTTCAAAGACAAAGCCAACGCCATCGACGTGAAGATACAACACACCCAATCGTTTCCAGTGCTTCCTTCCTAGTACACATACGGTTTTCATGCTTGAATCCAATTCCATGTAATTCATCATGGATTCATTAAATCCTTTGGAAAGGATGTGGCCTAAGATGGATGTTGTGAGTGTGGCGCGGAAGTGGTCTGAGTGGATCAAGCGGAAATCACATGTGCAAATGGAGAGTTCGGAGTGTGGGAGCTCAGGCCAGGAATGGTAGATATACTGGAGAGGGCTATACAGCCTATATAAGGTCCGATGAGCTTAGTTTACGTGTGATTCTTCAAATCCGTATCTTCTTTACTGTATCCTTAGATCAACCGGTGTAGCAATTCCCTTCCCTCAATCAACCTCTCCAAGTTCTCTACCGTCTCTTCGTACCACACCGTCAACGTTCCTTCTTCGACATAACCCATATGCGGCGTCAAAAGAACCCTGCTATTCCCCTTTCTATCCCAGTCCACGTTGCGCCAGGGGCTATCCGCCGGGAGTGGCTCAATATCGAACACGTCGAGGGCTGCACCGCGAATCCGCCCATCCTGCAATGTATCCAGCAGTGCAGCTTCGTCGATAAGGGGTGCCCGGGATGTATTGACTAGGAAGGCAGAAGGTTTCATAGACGCTAGTTCGCGTGCAGCTACGATACCTCTTGAGCGGTCGCTGAGTACGTAGTGGAGTGATACTACGTCTGCTGTTTGAAACAGCTCTTCCTTGCTGACCACTTGAAAGGTCTTTTCATCCTCGGCAAGCATGCCTGCGCCTCTTATTGGTAACCCGTATTCCTGCGCTAATGCATCGGCTTTGTCTTGTGTCAAGTTCGCACTCCAGCAAATGATGCGCATGCCAAAGGCGAGAACACCCACTCTAGCGACGTGAGCACCAATTCTACCCAGCCCAACGAGCCCGAGAGTTTTGCCTTGTAGGCCGACTGCCAATTCCGTCTGCCAGCCTGCAGGTCCGCCTTTTCCTTTTACAACTGCGTCATCAGCAGCAATGTTACGTGCAAGTCCGAGGATAAGTGCCCAGACGTGTTGCGTAGTAGGATGTCCGCCTCCTTGCTTGGTTGGTAGCGATCGCGGCGACTGGACGCTGCCCTTGCCGTCCGTTCTTCCTTTGCCAGGCGCGACGTAAACACTTATTCCCAGCTCTTTCATCGTATTCAGATCCCAGGACTCAAACTTACCGCCAGTCGCAAATATAAGCTTTAAATTGGGCAATTGACGCAGTAGCTCGCCCGGAAAAGCGGTGCGTTCACGTAGCGTTGATAGAACGGCAAATGGTTTCAGTCGATTAACAAGGGCTTTGCGGTCTTCATCCGAAGTCCTGGGGTGTAAATATGACGGTAGCGTGTCGTTAAAGACTGTGATTTCAACTTTGGATGGATTAATGTGATCGAAGTGCTTGGATGCTATGCCATGGTAGTCATCGAGCACGGCGAGGTTGATTGGCGACTGTGAGTCCATGGTCATGAATTTGAGGTTCAAAAAAGCCTATCTGGAGGATACTTGGATGTGGGATAGACAGCAAAGGCTGCGGAGATACAGGGAGGAAATCTATCCGAGGCGTTGACGCATAGCTAGTACTTCGGCACTTGTCTCGGATCCGACTGAGGGGCTTAAACTTCTATTTGTGAATGACATGCTAAACCGGCTGATTCAGCGTATGAAAACCGAATATGAAGCCTAACGCCCATGCAGTTATCCCAGACTATGTTAGTATCATTGATTTATCTGTAATTCAGTAAATTGTGATGCGAGATCTGCCTATATACAAATATGAACACCTAGTCTATCTGTCTAAAATTCTCCTCTGGGTATCTTATGCAAGATGCTGCGCAATTCTACAATTAACATGTTCTTCATGACAACAGGATACGTGCATCCTCATGATTGATCATAACCTCCTCGTTCTCGAAAGAATACTTCCGGCGTACGATTTCAAACACGATGAGTCCAGCAGCTGTACTGGGCGTTTGCTTTATTGTACTCATGAAGAAGTCGCGGTAGAGGTAGTTTCTCCACCCTCCAGCACGTTTGGCTAGAACCTGGCATTGCGCAAATGTCTCTTCATAGGCATGGTAATATCTTCGGACAATGTGCGAGGGCTTGTTGTCCTGATGAGCCTGAAAATCGAGAGCCTCAAGTCGGCGATAGTGAACGTCCTGGATTTCCATCAGGGGGTGTTGGATGAGCTGAGATGTTACTGATGCTGAGATGCCGGCCAAGAGCAAGAACATGGGCTCCAGCATGTAATGTGGCCGTATAACTGGACGATCATCGTAGTCTTCCTGCAGATAGGGAATAGAGCTTTCCAGTAGCGTGTCACGACTTCGGCTGCCGTAGTAATGTGAAACGAATTCGAGGTATGCCTGGCTTTTGACAGTCTCAAAGGTGCCGAAGAAGACTGCTGCGCCAAAAGCGTCTTTGATGAAGCTCAGGGTCCAGCCAGCAAAGATGCCCTGCAACCCGATTGAGCGTAGCTTGTAGCCTGCGTAGTGCCACATGGTCTTGTGTTTGCCTTCGAGGATGTCGGCGGTGCGGAAGCGGGTTTGGAGGGCGTCGAATGGAGCGGCGAATACTGATTGAATACCACCACCAATCAATCCTGCGGTGAAGGTGACAGACGGAGGTGGAGGAGGGTATACACGCTTGGTCTGGTACGAGGATGGCTCGTGGAGGGCTGACAGGCTGTGAAGATATGTCGTGTACAGAACTGCACCAATGCTGCATAGTGTTAGGCACTGTGTGGGTCAGACGCTGATTATACATACCATGTATTCGCCATAAGCGGCGGCAGTACCTGCTTGGGTATGAAACCCCATCCTTCGGTGCGTATGGCATGTGCGAGTACAGCAGGCGTGGTCATTCTCCACGACCACTTTGCATCGGCCATGACATGTGGGTTGATGGCTCTGGCATAGCCCATGTAGTCGATCCTGCCCCTGAAAAAGGCCTTTACAGGCGCTCTGAAGTAAAAGGCGACCATCCTGGCGGCGACGGCTCGCATGCCCGCAGCCTGGACGCCCGTAGCTGGTGCCTTGTTGGGTGCTTGCGGGGTGTCAGGGGCGCCATCATTGGGGCCATCACTGCGGACAGAGACTCCAGCGCGGACACTGGAGCCGGCTGTCATTGCATAGCATGGGAGGTGAGAGAATGTAGGGGGTGCATGCGAGGGCGTTGGCAGGCTATATAGGCAAGGTGAAGGCGCTCCGCGTGCGAGGGTCACAAGCGGGCTAGCGACTTGGGAATACTGGGTGGAAGTGTACCGATTGGCGAGCTGGGCAAAACAAAAAGAAACGGGGGACCAGTTCAGAGGGCGATGGTGTTGTTATACTGGTTGATAATTTGCATCTGCATGCCCGGGATGTGGGGCTGCAGTTTAGCTCTGGGGGGTATTAGTGTATACAGCTATAGTGAAGGTAGTAGGCCGCTAGGCCGCTTCGGGAGTTGAGAGGTTGCGCACAGGCCCGAGGCAGCGCGTGGAAGCCCTCGCGTCGTTGTCGCCGTCAAGGCCTTCGCGACTTTTCCCATCAGCGCCGTCTCTCTTCCCCTCTCCCTTTCCCTCTCTCTCAACTCCCTCTTACCCGTCCCCGCCAACCCATCTGGAGGTTTCATCCCACGCACCTTCAACCATGGCGGACGACATCGTCATCGACAAGGCTCTCTTCCACGAGCGCCTCAACAACCTTGTCACCAAGTGGAAGGCCGACAAGCGCTCAGGTGACCAGGTTTTCCAGGGCGCAGGCTCAATCGCGACGCTGGTCGGCAAGGCGAGCGAGCCTGGCATTTACCAGAAGCCCGCCGCTTTCCAGGTAAGTTTGCGCATGCCTTGTTCGCGCATCTGGCGAGCTGACAAGCACATAGTTGTGGTTGCTAGGCTACGAATTCCCTGCCACGCTCTTCGTCATCACCCCCGACCTCGTCCAGATTGTGACAACCAAGAAGAAGGGTGAGTCACGTGCGGCTGCCTAAACTACAGCATTGTGCTAATGTCACTGATTCAGCTGCCTACCTTGAGCCGCTCAAAGGCGGAAAAGTGCCCGTCGAAATCTTGGTGCGCGGCAAGGACGCCGAGGAGAACAAGAAGCAGTTCCAGACATGCATAGACACAATCAAAAAGGCCGGCAAGAAGGTCGCAGTCATGAAGAAGGACAATGCCAACAACGCCTTTGCCAGCGAGTGGAAAGCCGCCTTTGACGAGGCTGCGTTCAAGGAAGAGGACCAGGTCGATCTTGCCTCCATCTTATCCAATGCCGCCCTGTCTGTCAAGGACGAGAAGGAGCTGAGGACCATCCGCGATGCTGCGCGAGCCTCGAGCGCCCTTATGACCAACTACTTTGTCGAAGAAATGTCCGACATCCTCGACTCCGAGAAGAAGATTTCCCATCGCGCCCTTGCCGACAAAGTCGCCAACAAGATTGACGATGCCAAGTTTTTCGAGAAGCAGAAGGTGTCCAAGACATTTGACTCGCTGCAGCTAGATTGGTGCCTGCAGCCCACCATCCAGAGTGGTGGCTCCTACGACTTGAAGTTTGCGGCCGAGCCCGACGAGAACAACTTGCACGCTGGCGTCATCATTTCTGTTCTTGGTCTGCGCTACCAGACATATGGTGCCATGGTTGGTCGAACATACATGGTCGGCCCCAACAAGGAGCAAGAGAATGCATACAAGCTACTTTTGGCCATTCATGACTTGGTCATCAAGTCTCTCCGCGATGGCGTCGTGGCCAAGGATGTTTACAACAAAGCGCTTGCCATGCTCAAGTCGAAGAAGCCAGAGTGGGAGAAGCACTTCCCCAAGAACCTTGGTTATGGTATCGGTGTCGAGAACAAGGACTCCTCACTTCTTCTGAGCGGCAAGAACACCCGTGTACTGAAGGATGGCATGACTCTTGTTGTTCAGACTGGCTTCTCAGACCTTGAGAACAGCAAGCCACAGGACAAGAAGAGCAAAAGCTACTCGCTCGTGCTAGTTGACACGGTTCGTGTTGGACAGGGTGAATGCGCCGTCTTCACCAAGGATACCACGTCGGACCTGGATGCCGTCTCGTTCTTTTTTGACGAGGAAGAGGAAGAAGCCAAGCCTAAGGCGAAGAAGGAACGCCCTGCCATTGCCCAGACCAATATCACAAAGACCCGAACGCGCCACGAGCGAACCACGAACCAAGATGCTGAAAAAGAGGAGCAACGGCGACAGCATCAAAAGGAGCTACATGCTAAGAAGCAGGCCGAGGGTCTTGAGCAGTACAGCGAGGGTGCAAAGTCGCTAAATGGCACTGAAGAAAAGAAGTTCAAGAAGTTTGAGTCGTACAAGCGTGACAACCAGCTTCCCAGCTCAGTGGCTAATCTGGAGATCGTCGTCGATAAGAAGAACCTTACAGTTCTCTTGCCCATTATGGGCCGACCAGTACCCTTCCACATCCACACCATCAAGAACGCATCACATACCCCCGAAGCAGACTTTACCTCTCTTCGAATCAACTTCCTCTCCCCTGGCCAAGGTGTAGGCCGAAAAGATGACCAACCTTTTGAGGACCCCAACGCACACTTCATTCGCAGTTTGACATTCAAATCGCATGACGTCGATCGCATCGACCAGATTACCAAGGACATCACTGAGCTGAAGAAGGAGGTTGTTCGACGTGAGACTGAAAAGAAGCAGATGGAGGACGTTGTTGAGCAGGACAAGCTCATTCCCCTCAAGTCGCGCAAGCCCCACATGCTCGATCTCATCTTCATCCGCCCAGCACTTGACGGAAAGCGTATTCCTGGTAGCGTTGAAATTCACCAAAACGGTCTACGCTACGTCCATGGCAACGGAACTGCCAAGATCGACGTGCTCTTTAGCAACATGAAGCACCTGTTCTTCCAGCCCTCGCAACACGAGCTGATTGTCATCATCCATGTCCATCTCAAGAACCCCATTATGCTTGGTAAGAAGAAGACCAAGGATGTGCAGTTTGTCAGAGAAGCCACAGAGATGCAGTTCGACGAGACGGGCAACCGTAAGCGCCGCCACAAGTTTGGTGACGAAGAAGAGTTTGAACAAGAACAGGAGGAGCGTAGGCGACGTGCTGCTCTCGACAAGGAGTTCAAGAACTTTGCCGAGAAGATTGCCGATGCTGCACGCAACGAGAACGTCAGCGTTGATATCCCATACCGTGAGCTTGGCTTCAACGGTGTACCGTCGCGATCTTCCGTTCTTGTGCAACCGACAACCGACTGCTTGGTTCAGCTTACTGAGCCTCCCTTTACATGTCTTACCCTTTCGGAAATTGAGATCGTGCATCTTGAACGTGTGCAGTTTGGTCTCAAGAACTTTGACATGGTTGTTGTGTTCAAGGACTACAACCGCCCGCCCGTACACATCAACACGATTCCTGTTGAATCGCTGGACCCGGTCAAGGACTGGCTGGACTCTGTCGATATTCCGTTTACCGAGGGACCTTTGAACCTCAACTGGGCCACCATCATGAAGACTGTGACGTCTGACCCGCACCAGTTCTTTGCTGACGGTGGATGGTCGTTCCTCTCGACCGAGACTGACGACGAAGGCGATGGTGACGAAGAAGAAGAGTCTGCGTTTGAGGTGTCAGAGTCTGAGCTGGCCATTTCCGACGAATCGTCTGATGAGAGCGACTTTGACGAGAATGCGTCAGATGAGATGAGCGACGAGGGGTCGGAAGAGGAGTTTTCCGAGGGCGAGAGCTGGGACGAGCTGGACAAGAAGGCAGCCAAGAAGGACAAGGAGGCTGCGCTAGATGATGATGACGACGATGACAGCAAGGGCAAGAAGAGGAAGAGGTAGATTGGTTGATCCCTTGGCCGATCCCCTTTTGTTTCTTACTATTCTTTTCCTTTCTATAATCCGGTCTCATTTTCTTTATCAAATCCAGTTCATGTAAGAGTAGGTTTGGGTGCTGGTGAGCGAATCATGTTTTCCAAAGTGGTGCTGGTTGCGAGCGGGGGAGAAAGAGAGATATTTGAAAAAGTGATACCGCTTCCTTTCTTTCACAATTTCAAAGATAGGTCAAGTTAATGAAGATATTTTGCGAAACAATTCTCAGCCCATGATTATCGAGTAGTACTATGCTCTATTCTATCCAACATACCAGTTTATTCCACTTTTGAAGCAACAAAAACTACATGCCCATTCATACTGCGTTACAAAACAAGCCAACGTTAGAAATCATGAGTCTTTGCTATTGATATTACCCAAGGCCGTATTGTCATGTCTTTTATCTTGACGAATGGCACCCCTTTCCCACCAAAGCATGAAAACTCCCCGGAATACAACAAAAAGAGACATCAACAGCCAAAGTACGTGTTTATATGTGAACTGATGCAACCCCCAAACAATGAGTAAACAGAAGTAGAGCAAAAAAAAAGAGATAAACGCCTCTGGGTATCAAACGCCGTATACAATGCCGTAAACTTCGTGTTTAAGAAAAAAAGGGTGGGGAGGGGAAAGAAAAGAAAGAAGAAACAAGGACATGTAATTATCATCGTTTTTTTTTGCATCTTTCATTTCCTCCCTTTTCTGTGAAGATGATGAAGGGGAAATGGGGGACATCATTCAGGGATTGGAATGGACAAAGCGGGCGCCCTGACACGGAGAGCGGGCCTGTTTAAACGCTTTGATGCGATCCAGCATCCATCCGGACCTACACTGGCGCTCGCCCTCGCGAGGTTGGTGGCGGCCCAGGCGAATCGAGTAGCCGAGGCGGCACTCTGTGCCCGTGTGTTGGAACTGTATGCAGCTGCTGTCGTTGATGCAGGCTTTACGGCAGTGCTCGAATGATTTGGAGGCTTTTTTTCCCGATTTGTACATCACATCTTCGGAGAGGTTGGACCAGTCTTCGGATTCGCGGCGGAGGTGGGGTTCAATCATTGTGAAGAGCTCTTCGAACATGAGGGGTCGTTCGGGGTGCGAGCGCGCCTTTTCCCATTGCGAGAGCGAGGTAAAGTCTTCTTCATTGAGGTGGTGCATGGTCATGATTGCTTCGCACCATTGCTCGTTGTCAAAGCGCATGGTGATTGGCTTTTCGCCATTAAACATGGGCCAGTAGCCTCGAAGGGAGACGCCGCTCTTCTTCAGGACCTGGGCTAGGATTTCGTCACCGCAACACTGCTTCTGTACGTCGACGCCGAAGAAGTGCGTGCCTGGAAAATGCTTGTTCTCGCCAAACATTCGGCCAAGTGCCATGATCTTGTCCAGTGCTGCACGCGACAGCACAAAGCCACTGCCGCCATGGGCAAAGATGGCCTTCTTCTTGGGCCAGACGGGGGATCCAAAGTAGTAGGCCGTGCGAGGGTTGAAGTTGGACAGAAAACGGTATAGATTGTCGTAGTTGACGTACGTGTCGAGCTCGAGGAAGACGTACCATTGCGACTGGGGCCGCAGGTACGAGGTCCATTCCATCATGGGCAGGAATTTGTACTTGTCGAGCCGCCAGCCATCGGGCGACTTGTCGGTAGTCAGGTTGACAGACTGGATATAGTCGTAGACGTCGAAGTCGGGGTTGTTGAACCTGTACTCGGGGCGCAGGTGGGCGAGGGCGTCGGCAATGTCGAAGCCGTTGTACGAGTCCTTGCGGTCGGAGAAGATGAGCAGATCCTGCTTGCAGCGGCCGAGGCGGTTGAGGTATTGCGGCAGCTTGGAGGCGACCTCGCCGGCGCCGATCTTGAGGACAATGGTCACGTCGTCCATGACGCCGGCGGTGAAGGGGGCGCATTCCTGACCAAAGGGCACCACGACCTTGGGGACGGGCCCAGGTCCGGCGGGAGGGGGCCGGTCGACGAGCAGCTCGTAGCCACGGTCGCCCCGCCAGAGCCGCGGCAGCAGAGTCGTCAGGAACAGGGTGCACAGCAGCAACGCAGCGCTCAGCAGGCGCAGCGGCGTCAATCGCACCATCATAGTGGTCGTGGTGCTGCGATATGCCCGCACGCCCGCCATGTTTGGGGAGGCCCGGCCTGACGCGACCAAAAAGGACGCTAAGCAGCCTCCCATCCGGCTATCCGCCCGATGTCGTGCACTCACACTCGTCAACCAGCAATCGCCTTCGTGTCTTTTGCATCCTGCTCTGCCCCACGCCCCGACATTTGCATTTGCCCATGTTTTGACACCGGCCCTTTTTTTCTTTTTGGTTTCTCGCTTCTCACATGGGATGGGCGGGTGCTGACGTCATGCCACGTGCCCAAAACACACGACCATCTCATGTCCCTGACCATCATGTCCATCTTCATTTGCGTCTTGTGCATCTAACTACGCGATTACGGAAATGTGGCTAGGCGATTATTTTGTGCATCTGCATCGTGTATACGAAGACATGTCACTCCCGCCGCACCAGCGAGTCAAGACCGCCGCCACCACCACAACTACACTACTCCACCCGTCCCCGCCTAACCATCGTATTCTCCCCCACAGGCACAAACCCCACGTGCATATACACCCGCCTCCCTATCTTGCTCGACTTGAGATACATGGGCGTTGGTGGCTCCTTTGCGTCTGCCTGCTTAATCGCCCAGTCAAGCAGTCTCCTCGCAACCCCGCGGCCCTGGAAGTCCGGCCACGTGATGAGCAGCGCAAGGAACCAATGCGCCTCGCCCTTCATGATCTGCGCCCGCTCCTCGTCGTCCTTTGCCTGCCCTTGGTGCCAACTGTCTGTCACACCCGACCACAACTCGTCGACGAACGCGTCACTCCAGCCTAGCGATTCTTGCCAATTGTAGAATGAGATGGCGCTGCGGCGAAAGGGGTCATGGGCGATGTTTTTATCTGGACGACCCCAGCACGCTGCACCAATGGCCTCGCCTGTCGAGGCGAGCACGGCTTTGATGACGGTGAACTCGGAATGTGCGAGCACAGGAACAAGGCGTTGGGCTAAGCGCTCTACTCTAGCGGAATCTGGGCGACCCTGTGCGGCCGGCTCTTTCTTGTCCCAGGTTTCTTCAGAATAGCAGGCGCGAAGTCCTTGTGCCTGTCGATTGAGGTAAGTACGTGAAATGGACTTATCGAGCTTGTTCGGTCATTATCGTCACCATTTTACTCACTTACAAGCGCCATTGCATCGTCTACTGTGCATATTTCCATTCGGATATCACTGTCTTTTAGGCGCCTCTCAGGCTCTACCGGCCTGGTCTGAGGACCTTGTTGCTCAGCAGGTACAGTAATGGGGGTTGTCTCGGTTTGCGCCATGGTTGCAATCAAGTCCCCAAAATTATGCATAAAAATAACGAGACTGGCTTTTAAAAGCGGTGCAGAGACGGTCCCTGTTATAGAAAAGGACGTCGTTTTATTTAGGTAGTTGCCTGAATCCTGCGCCCCACATCAAGTAGTATGCAGGTGATATACAATGTTCCCACGAGTTTTCCTGTACTGCACTTTGAACATTTCTCCGAATCAGACATCACGTTCAGTGTGACTCGGAGACGGAATAAACTTGAAATCTACACAGAGTTGAGCAGGTTTGTGGATGGAGTAAGGTATGCCCTCCGACGAAGTAGCTCTAAGTACGGCCTTGGTTGCACCTTCCAATCAAGACAACTGCCAAGTCGACTTGAATGCCCCTCGGAATCGGAACTGGATGACTAATGGGTTTCGGCATTCAGCTAACACCGGTACAGTACAGCCACCGAACACTATCCCATCTACCGAAAGTACGTAGGCGCAGTTGCCTTGCAAACCATCCAGGCCTCATCCAACGCCTTGACAATATCATCAGGCAGAGGTCCCTTCTCCAGATCCGCAAGATTGCCCTCCAGTTGCTTGAGACTACTGACGCCAATAATAACACCGTCATTGCCACCTTTGACTCGTGTCTTGAGCTCGGAGTGATGAACACACCATCTCAGTGCAATTTCAAGCAGCGTCAAGTTGTGTTTTTGAGCAGCTTCCTCTGCAATCTTGAGAGCCTCAAACGTCGCGTCTTTGAAGTAGCGATCGCGGTACATTGTGCCAATGCCGTCAGCCTTGGTCCCGAACCGGCCTTCGTCAGGCTTGATGTCCTTGGACTTGATCTTGCCGGAAAAGAGGCCACCCGCCAAAGGGTTGTAGACGACAATATCGATGCCATACTTGCGGCATGCGGGAACGAGCTCCGGCTCAATGGCGCGAGCTGATTATTGTCAGCAGTGGCCGATGCGCTAAAAGGGTGAGACTTACTAATGGCATTGTACATGGCCTGGTAAATGGTTGGCTTGACCCATCCTCGCTCTTTGCAGATGTTGTAGACTTCGGCAACCTCCCATGCTGCGAAGTTTGACAGCCCCAAATTGACAAACTTGCCCTGCTTGTGCAGCTCGTTGACTGCTTCGAGCGTCTCTTCAAACGGCACGCTATGGTCGGGCGCATGGAGATAGAAGATATCCACGCAGTCAGCACCAAGCTCTTGCAGACTAGTGGTGAAATGCTTCTTCAGATTCTCGGGCTTGTGGACGCCAGCCTCGAATGGGTAGACTTTGGTAGCAAGAGTAAGGCCGCGGTCTTTCCATCCAGCCTGGCGCGTCCATGCTTCTTGCCTGCCGCCGACATACATGCGCGCAGTATCGACTTCATCGTAGCCCTGCGCCTGGAAGTAATCAAGGTGTTTGGTAAACTCATCAAACTCAGTGATACGCGCGCCGCTGCTCTCATCGGGGCCTACTCAGTGTTACTAGGCGCACTTGAACCCCGCAGTGTCAACGCGTACCAAAGGTCATCAACCCGAGGATGACCCGGTCTTTTGGATTCTGTGCGATCAGAGGCATTGATTGTACTATGAGCTACGTGCCTGTGCAGATGTCGTGTGATGTTCAACGTCGGTTGGGGAACTACTGATATGGCGCATCGTTTGTTCGTGTCAATATGACGCCAGCGGGGTGGATAGTGGATAGTGGATACCCCACTCTGAGATCGGGACTTGGTGTGTGTTGAGTCCCGACATGTCCATGCCCATTGCTCTTTCGCTAAGTACTAGTAAGTATGAAGCGGCGCGAAGATTGATTCAAGCGCACACTTGGAGTCAAGCACAAAGTTTGTCCTACACCACAGTGATACAGAGGCTGATGATCACCACAGCGCACCCCTGCCAAGCCGTGCTACTACTTGTGTGCATTGCATACTACTCGACAAACTGCTACTTACTGTACGACTCAGACTCGTATCCGAATCTCCACTCTCGGCAACTGTTGGTGTTGGAAGCATATAATCGAATACGACTCTACTATGTAAGTACAGCCCCCCATCTCTGATTGCTGACCGCCCCCTCGGCCCTGCTCGGCTTCTCCGATATCGTCCTTGTCTCAGTTGTCGTCCTGTTGGGACAGGCCGCGAGACGAATGACTCTCTGTTTGGCCCGAGAAGAGCCTCGGTGCACTGTAAGCGCCGCCCTGTTGTAGGCAATTCGGCGGCTTCTGTCTGCAATTGGCTGCCCGCCCTCGGGGCTACTATGGCTTGGTTTGAGTCGGCGGTCGCGGGCGTCATGGAGGCGCAGTTGTGTGATGAACGATGTCTGTGCTAGCCGTGTCAGAAGCAGGAACATGCACTCTCCCGCGGCCGTGCAGGCCTGGAAAGCCGACGATGATGGAACATGGCTGGAAGGTCGAGGTGAGCGAGGCCCGTCTCGGGCCAATGACGTCGGCCCCAACCCGATAACGATAAGGAACCCAGCAACCGTCCCTCTCCTGCGGTCAGGCGGCCATCATCATCCATCAGCCCACTTGCACCAGCGAGCACCATCATGCAGCTAGCATCTCCGTCACCCTCCTATGTGCCACTAAGACTGTCGTCAGATCACCCAACTCTGCACCCAGGATCGTCCCGCAACCGTCCCGTCCTTCTTCTGTCCAGCACAGGTGCCACGTAGCAGCGACGCAGGTACGCCCAGAGACAGCACACGCTCAAGCAGTAGCTGCCACAACAATCAATGCTGCACCATATAAGACGGCCTGTCAATCTCCATGCACCGTTTCCACTCTTCTACACTCCATTTCACAGCAGACTGCTGGCTGCAGCGCGCCGGAAAGATGAGTCGATCAGCTGGAGCCAGAGGTGTCATGTGGCCCAGTAAGCCACCCTTTGCTAACTTGCGAATCACTCTGTCCGTCGCACACCATCAACCGAGCCCTCTTCTGATTGGAGCGCAAAACGACAATGCCAGGCACTGTGAATGAATCCTTTCTAGATTTAGCTTCAGGCCATGTGCTCTATTGGAATCCGGCCTCCATGTCACGAATGCGGTGCTCTTGCTCTCAGGCCAGACCCGGAACTCTCTTTGTCCTCTACATGATATCATAGTCTCCAAGCCCTCCTTCTCTGCTCAATCATCCCTTTGCCTTGGAATGCTGAATCCTTTTATCTGTCCATTGGTTCGCCTTGTCTGTCTTGAGCGTAACACACTTGCACCCCTCTTTGTGCACATCTTGGCTCTGTCGGCTGTTCCGAACTTCGGCATCCTTATGCACGCTGCTGCCATTCTGTTGAGCCTTGATATTGGACTCAAATACCAGTCGCATAGCGATACAAGATCTGCGTCTTGGTCGCTATGTGCTGGTCATTCAACTTTGGCCTTCCGGCCAACAGGAAGCCCAAGACCTCCTCGTCGTCATCCGGGGAAAAGAAGAGGCGGGACGCGCCGGCGGACAGCGCGCTTCGCGGGAATGGAAGGCCAATCGTTGAGCAATACTCAGAGAAGCGCAGCTCAAAGGACTCTAGCAGGAAAAGAAGATCTGGAGACTCCACTCTGCCAGCGCAACGTTCCCCGCGCCGCGAGAAACATAGGGACGACCACCCTCCCCAATCACAGCGCCATTACGAGGATGCCTACCGGAGACGCGAGCACTACCGATCAGCTCTGAATGTAGAGGTACCACAGGAATATCGCCGCTCGTTCGGGCCGGAAACTGTCAATTCATCCCAAGAGACTCTATTGAACCCACGACCTCACCGAAGTCAACACCATCGGCGACGGCACCCCACACAATCATCCCGAGGCACTCTGCGCGGGCGCGGAGCAAAGCGTGACCCTCCCAAGCATTCAAAGTCAAAGAAGAATATCCGGCCTGAGCCTTCACGTGGCTGGTCTTTCTTTGCGACTTCTCCACCAAGGACACCAAAGCGCGAACCTCACAGCTACCAAACTCTTGAGTCTTCACCCCGTAGTCATCGTTCGTCACGCCACCACTACTCTTCTACTACCCTTCAGCCAAGTCCCGAGTCTTCACGCTCTCAGAACCGCCAACATCGGTCCCGCCGGCACGAACAATCAACAACGTCTTCGCGCCAAGCTCGTCCTCGCACACCCAACACGACCGTCCGCCGTGTACCGGACCGACGCTTTGCCGTCCTCGCTGCCACAAACCAAGCGCTTGAAGAAGTTCGCCAAGAAGCATTTGCGCAACCCTCTCCTCCCCCAAGGCGTGCGAGGTTGCATCGCTACGAAGGTGTTACCATACCCACTTCTCAAATCCCTTTCAACTGGGACTGCATGAGCACTTCGCAGACCTCATCAGGACGCAGTCGTGGCAACGGAGAGTCGAGCAGTCGACCAAGGCGCTCACATAGGTGAAGGTCCACCTCATACAGACCATGCTGGGCATGGTTAGTAGCTACAGTGGTTGTGAGGTGGTTGGCTTTCATTTGCTTTTCCCCTTATCTTGAGTTGCGTACCTTTTTTGTAGCGAATCTTTGTCCATTGACCTTTTTTTGTTTTTCTGTTTCATACATTTTTCCGCATACTGATCGTAGGATACCCCCCTCACTTGCATAACTTGGTTATTTTGGGCGTCGCATTGCATCACATCACATCACACACAGCATTGTTAGGGAGTCACGGCTTGTTCTTTTTTTTTCTTCACTTCCGTAGAGGAGAGACAATTTAATTACCCTTTTTCTTTGGCACTCTGTTGTTGTTTCCTTCATACCCACCGTTTGTATTGCAGTTGAAACAAGAGTTTGTATGCGAATCCTGCCTACATGGGTACCATGGTCGGTCACTTGGTCTGCCTCATTAAGAGCTATGCCCGTGCGTCTGTACTGTGACACCAACAGAACTTGCTGTCACACACCTGTCTACTGCTTGCTCATCGTTTCTCATCTCGGATTGAGATGTTTAGGTCTGTTGTTCACGTCGACATCATTGTCATGATATCAATCTAGCTAGTTAGTTATATTTTCTCATTCTTAACCTTTGACACAAGGCCCAACAACCAAAAATATCTCTACGGTTCATTGCTTCCACAATCCAATATCTAATACCAATCCTGACCTCTGCGCTGCCGACCCGCAGCAGAGCTAGCATACATGCCTCGTTTCGCCGTTCGTGCCCCAAATCTACACAAACCAGCAAGATGCTGTACGCCCGCCAGGACCCCATCAACCACCTGTACATCGCCTCCAACCGCCTTCTCAACCGCAATCTTCATATTCGTCATTCCCGCACAACCCAGCGCCAGCGTATCCGCCCCATCGGCCACAAGCTCCCGTGCAACACCGCACATGATAGTCAAAACCTCGTTTTCATCTTTTGTCTCTAATTCGAGTACGCCCAAGTTGCAGCTGCGCACGCCCACACAAAAGGAGTCTAGTCCGTAGTTTTTCACAGCGTCGGCAAGCGTGTACCGCGAGCGCTGCGATGTAGCTATGATACCGAAGCGACTACCGAGTGTACGAGCGGAATATAGTGATGCTTCCATGATGCCGATGACGGGCTGGGATAGTTCCTCTCTTAGCATCTTGGTAAGTGCGTGGTCGCTGTAGCATGCGACGAGGAAGGCGTCGTATTGGTGTGCTAGGGGTATGATTGCGCGGGCTGATGCTGCAGCGGACATGATGTTGTCGAAGTTGCCTTCGATGGCAGAGGGTGCGGGATGGGGTGCGGTGAAGCCGTGGACTGTGACGTCGGGTGGGAGTGTTGGTTTGAGCATGTCTAGGCAAGCGTTTGTCATTGATACTGTGGCGTTGGGGTTGCAGAGGAGAATGCGGATTTGGCGGGATGAAGGGGTACCAGTTACGGAGTTCATTGCTGTCGTGTGAGTGCCGTTCGTTGGACCATTCTTCTCGTTGTCCGGTGCCGTGAGTCTGGGTGGCTCGATTGCGCCTGTTTGTGAAGTCAAGATGCCATAGTGTTCCGTTCGTCGATGTCTGGCGAAATCAAATGTTCGTGTTTTGCCAGGTACGCATCGATCGAGGTCACAATTCGCAATGATTACCTCGTCTTCCTCTGTCTGGCTTTCGACTATAATCTTTCCATCAGGTCCAACGATTGTCGAACCACCTACGAGACCATACTTGCCATCGTCCAAGCCACATCGTGCCGCGCTAACCGAAAAGCAAGAGTTCGTGTACGAATGCGCCTGCATGACCAGCTTGTGCTGGAAGATGGCATCATCATGTGCTTCCTGTGGGCTTGAATCCGTGCTCCACATGTGCGGCGCATAACCTGGAGTGTTGAACCCTACAAACACCACTTCTACGCCCTGGAGACCAAGACATCGCCATGCTTCTGCCCACCGTCTATCATTACATATCATCATCCCGAATATTGGTTCTCCTTGGTCAATAGTGTTTTCTGTTAGATCCGGCACACGAAATGCATGAAATCCCAGGTTCCCAGGCTTGAAATATCGCTTTTCTAGTTGATTGACAGCGTCTGAGTCGGGAAAGGGTTCAACGTCTCCTGGCAAATGTACCTTGCGGTACCTGGATAAGACAGATCCGGACTTTGCATGATAGTAGACGCAAGTATTGTAATACTCATTCTCTTCCGTTGCTTCTGCGAACCCGATGCAGATGTCTACGCCTAGCTCTTTTGCCTTTTCGAATATACCCTTGGTGCTATCTGCCGTGGTGATGTCGCCGTGTTCGAAGAATGATTCGAGCTCCTCTTTGTCGGTGATTAGGTAGCGAGGAAAGAATGTTGTAAAAGTGCACTCGGGGAATAGGACTATCTGTGCGCCTTGGGAGGCGGCGTTTTCGAGTAATGCGATGAGTCGTGATAAGGTGTTTTGGCGGTCGTCGCTGCGATGCACGGCGCCGACCTGTGCTGCTGCAATACGAAGCGTGCGGGACATTAGTGTCAATAATATTGGAATGGTTCAAGAAAAGTTCCACGGAGACAGTATGAGATGTAACGAGAATCTGTCATGATAAAAGTGAACAGCCTGGGCAGATGAGGCTTACCAAGGATGAGATAAGTGGGGATGTTGTATACTTACTCGGGGATAAGTGCGGGGAAAGTTCATTCCCGCTCTCTTCTTGCCCCCTTCCTATTTCTAAGCCCTTACATCTCATATTGCTATCCATATATCGTATTCCTCCCTCTTGATTAACTATGCAACGACCGCACCAGCTGATCTGACGACACTGAGCAATGCATCTATCTTGAACAACAAGCCGCATATTTGACACCAGCATACGAGACATTCAGAATACACCCGTCCGTACTACCCAACATCTATATAGTCTTCCTAATTGAGCTTAGTTGTTGAAAGTTTCCTAGGATTTTCTGAGTAGCTCGACGGTGAACAATAGTCTTCGCTAAATACTAAATAATTGGGTTATCCCTCCAGTTTATCTACTAGCCATTTGTAATAAGTCTTGTTTCTCATCTTTGCCCATCATGAAAGCCATCAAAATTAATTCTAAGCATTTGCAATCATAGTCTCGTAGGGAACCCATGCCATTACGTCTCGACCGACCTGCGCTTGTGAGTTGATTTCTTCCAACCATGGCATCTTCCGCATCTGATTTTACGGGCCCGCTCTTTTTAACATTCTTCTACTAGATGAACTCAGTAGCAACAGTGTAAAAGATAATCCCTAGTCAGCACATACCCAAAGATTATAGCAGCGAAGAAGTCCATGGCATCCCCGCACATGCGTCCGGGAAAACCAAAGTCAAAAATCCCTACACTTCCTCAATATGGGACGACTCTTGCAAAGGGAACAACGTTGAGTTCAAGAATTTTGAAGTTTTGATTGTTTGTTAGTCGATACAGAGTTGTTGGGTCCGGAGTTTATTCCAAAGGAAATGTACATATTCTATACATGTCTCCAACTGGATGGAATTCGTTGTTCCCTTACGCTCAAAGTATTTCATGTCCCCAACTGTAAGTTTTCATTCAGTCGCATCTATACTACCTCCAACTCATCACATCTGCGACTCTTGGCCTCATTCTTTTTCCCCTGCAATTCGCAACCCGGGAACGCAGACCTGATGATCGACCAATGACGTCATCGGGACAGAACATTACTGCTTTCAGTTAAGCAATTACCGCATCAAGCTAGTGTGATACAATCAACCTCCAGGAACCAAGACTGGTACCTTGCTTCCGCAGTCTCTTTGCTCCCCGAGGAGCATTCAGTAAAGCAACTTCCGAGTGAAAAAATATGCAGCATATTCTTACGCTTTCCGGAAGTATACGCACGTCGTCTGGATGGAGCTGTGATCGACCGGGGAAGATGATGTTGCACAGGGGGTTTTCGTGCGTGAGGCCGGAATAAGACCATCCTATGATAGTTCCCCACGTTTGCGTTGGGTCTAGTCTGGCATGCTTACTACCAGAACTGATCAAACAAACTATAGTAGTGATAATGAGAATGGAGGAATCGTCGTTGAAGCTATACGCGTCCTGGTAAGTTGCTCCACCAGGTTGTCAAAACGCGCTGGCAAGTCGGAGTTGCAGATACTGCTGGGTCTCAAACCCAATTTAATACCTCACACGTAGATGATTATCCAATGACACCATCTGGTACTCATGCTGGTTCGTCGAATATGATAATATACTGTTTCAAGAATGGCGGTGTCGCCTTGTTTTCCGTCTGTGCCCAGCCTTCTCAGCCGCGAGCGGGCTGGGCAAAAAAAGTCGCGAGTCGTGGCGGGCGGTTGTCCCCGCCAACACAGACGTGCAGCTTCCCTAAGCTCCCGTCCCCATTCTCCATCTCTCCACACCCACTACTTCAACCTCAATTGTAACGCGTTTGCTGGTATCTTCTGAGAGTACTTTTTCTTCTGCTGAAGTTTCGTTTCACTTTTGCAAATCCGGCATCATGCCTTCCAACCACCATGGGCATGATAGCTCGCACAACGTGTCGCGCGTGCTGTACGATCACCACCGTGGCAACAATGGCAGGCAGTCTGAATCGGTGCCGCTGCTAGGAGCCGTGCACGGTATTATCCCCGAGCATGTCCATCCGGATGGTGAGAGTGGACGCCGAGGCTTCCATTTGTCTCATTTCATCAACGTCGCATGGCGGTCTGGCAGCAATGCTGCAAAGTACACCAACCTCCTTTGGCCCTTTGTCGTTGTCGCCATTGTCCTGCGCTTTGCGGCACCGGGCCTGCCCCTTGCCGTTTTCGCAACCAGCTATATTGCCATGGTGCCCGCGGCCAATCTTCTTGGTTTCGCGGGTCAGGAATTCGCACGGAAAATGCCAAAGGTGTCTGGTATCCTGATCGAGACGGCATTTGGATCCATTGTTGAAATCATCCTGTTTATCATTCTCATTGCGAAACACAACTCGGAGCATGGGTCATCAGAGCATGGGAACCTTATTCCTGTTATTCAGGCTGCCATTCTGGGCTCCATTCTTACCAACTTGTTGCTCTGCCTTGGACTGTGAGTATCGCCGCTACGTGCCAGCTATAAAACATCATGCTGATATTTTACAAAACAGCTGCTTCTTTGTCGGAGGTTTGAGACAGGCGAGCCAAAAGTTCCACGCTGCCATTAGCGAAGTCGGCAGCGGCCTGTTGCTAGTCGCCGGTTTTGGTCTCCTCATCCCCAGCGCCTACTACTCTGCGCTCAAGGGCTCAGCCGTGGAAAAAGCATCAAAGCACCATGAGTTTACCGAAAAGATCCTGCAGCACAACGTTCTCAAGATCAGTCAGGTGACGTCGATTCTCCTCATTGTCGCTTTCTTCATGTAAGTTGCCAAGTCACGATAAATGTATCGTGCTAACATGTGCAAGCTTCATCTTCTACAACGCCCGCTCGCAGCACTCCATCTTTGATGAGGTTCTCGAAGCCGACGAGCACCGTGATCTGGACCACCACGAAGATGTTGCCAAGCCCAAATTCACAATGACGGAATGCCTCGTCGCTATTACCGTCTCCCTGGTCATTGTTACGCTTCTCGCCGTCTTCCTCGTCGAGCGCATCGAAGACGTTGTCGAGTCTGGTGTTCCTGATCAGTTCCTCGGTCTGATTTTGCTTCCCTTGGTTGAAAAGGCAGCAGAGCACCTTACTGCTATTGACGAGGCGTGGGATGGACAGATTGTATGTTGCATTTTTTTCTTCTCTTTTTCTCTAATTCTGAAAATCATTGCGTGCTGACTGAAAAATAGAACTTTGCTCTCTTCCACTGCATTGGACCCTCGATCCAAACGGCTCTTTTCAATGCTCCGCTTGTTGTCATTGTAGGCTGGTTCATGGGCAAGGAAATGGATCTCAACTTCGAAATCTTCATGGTTGTCTTGCTCGTCTTGTCTATTGTTGTGGTTGGAAACTTCCTCCGCGATGGCGAGTCGAATTACCTCGAGGGTGCTATGTTGATAGTGAGTTTCCTATTTTTTTTCTCTTTGCTTCCGTATTTGAAGTTGTCCTTTTGCTAATTTCAATACCTAAACAGATTGTCTACGTCATTGTGGCTGTGGCAGCGTGGTACTACCCCAATCCTGACGTTGCTACTTCGAATGAGGTACAGTACTAGCCATGTCCATGGTTTGCTTACCCACGCCTTGGATCACAATTGTCGAGATTACGTCCCTCTGTCACGATCGAACGCTCAATGAAAACGCCTTATGAAAAAGCTGGAGATTTAAGGTGGTACGAGTTGGAAACCTGCTGGCCTTAATCAAATGACGAAATGAACTACGTTTGTTGCATTTGGAGCAGCCAATCACGATGCATAACACGATTCGGAAAATTATATTGTGATTGATTTCATTTCATGATTACGTACATAGCCTAAGCTAGCCATGATGAATATACTCATATATACATATAGACACTTCCTCTTTCTATGTCTAAAGGATTTTCTACCTCATCAAAAGAAGAAATACATTTACTTGTCTGCACCAGCAAGCTTGAGCAGCTTGGGGAAATCAGGAGTACCGAATCCCGTGACAGGATCCCAGCCCTCGGTAACGGGGAAACCCTGGACGTTGCATCCGTAGCTGAATCCCTTCTTGACGTCGGTAAGACCCTTGTATCCCTTCTTGTACAGCCAGGGGTTCAAGAAGCCAAGCGCGGGCTTGCCAGAGGCGATCAGGGCGTCGTTGACGAGCGAAAAGATACCAGAAGTCAAGGGGCAAGACGCCGAAGTACCGGAAATGGTGCCCTCGGTGCCGTTCCAGAAGTAGGCAAAGTAGAGACCCTGTGCAGAGAGATCGGGGTATCCACGACCAGTCTTGTTGTACAGGCCCTCGTATGTGCTACCGAGGCTCTTGACGTACTTGGGTACAACGCCATCTTGGTATGAGGGGCGGGCAAAGTAGTTGCTGAAGCCAGCGCCGCTAGAGTAGAGGTCGCGGAAACCGGCAGATGTGTTGCGCGAAGGGCGGTATGCGCTCTCCTCTGGCTCAAAGTTCATGGTTGCGCCAACGGCAGTGACATAGGGGCAGGAAGCAGGGAATGAAGGCAGGAATTGGGCCTTGTTCTTGCCGTCGTTGGTGTAGCATGTGTTCGTGCTGCCGACGCCGTGGTCGCCCGAGGAGAAGAAGAGAGTTGTTCCTCGTGCACCGACTTGGGCGAATTGGCGGCATACACGCTCGGCGTAGGAGCGGGGGATAGTTTGCTCATCATCACCATACGAAGTGGAAATGATGCGGGGAATCGAGCGTTGGTTCAGGAGCCAGTTGACCCAGACAAGGTAGGGTTCGTTGGTGTTTGTTGGCGTGTTAATGTCTGGGTTGAAAGGAGGCGAGCCACCCGTTGAGAATGAGGTGATGGGCGTCTTGTAGCTGATTCCAGCAATGGCTTGTACGTCTAGGTTGGCTTCCCTGCTGATACCAGTGGCGGACTGATTGGCTGTCAAGGGACCATCTTGAGCAGGGCCGTTGTCAATAGTGATTGCCTTGAAACCATAGGCTTGTGAAACAGCCGCGGGTTGGTATTTTTCGAGGAACATTTTGGCGTCTGGACGGATAGGAATCTCGCCAAGGTAGTTGGTGAAGCCAATACTGTTCTTGTCGCTGGCCTTGGTCTGATACCACTTGGTCTTGTAAAGAGTTTGGAAGCACTCCGGCGTGACAGAGGTCACGTTACAGACGGCAGAGATGGAAGCGTCTGAGGGCGTTTTGTAAGTCTCAGGTACTTCAGCAACCTCGTTGATATAGGTTGCCTCGTTAGCCGCACCACGGAAGAAAGAGGTAGTCGGCTGAACGGTATCGATGTGATCGTGCAAGTGGCGTGGCAGAGACCACGAGGTGGTACGTGCGACAAGGGAGCCATCCTTGTGCTTGTAGGTGTGGTACTCGGTATCAAGCAAGCTTTCAACCATCTCAATGGGTAGATGGACTATGATCCAGTCCTTGGCGGAGCTGTAAGCCATGTTGTCGGTGCTGACGCCGTTCTCGCGAAGCCACTCATGAACCAAGTCATACGTTTCCGAGCTAGGTGCAACGAGCTTATCCACCTCATCGGCGCTGAGGTGGTGGCCATAACGAGCATGGTCAGGGTCAGAGACTGCGACATGTGAGCTCATTGAACGGGCCGGGTTTCCAAATGGTAGGTTATGACAAACATACCCTCTTGAAGATGGCGATCAAGCTCGTCAAATCGACCTTGCTTAAGACCAATTTGCAGTTGAATTGTCTTTCCACCGTGTGCACGATCAAGCCTGGTCCATCCTCGGGGCGAAGGGTGTGTTTCCTTGACAAGATAAGGGGATCGAGCCTGGACCGGAGAGGCAAAGGCCTCCCGGGCAGCGGCAGCAGTCAAGAGAATAGAGGCAAAGATGTGCATTTTGGGCAAGACTGGTGGAGTGACGTGTCGAAGACAAAGAAACAGCACACGCGCACATCCATAGACATGAGGGGACTTGAGGGCTATTTAAGTCTCGTTAAGAAATGACTAGAGCAGCACCATGGCGGTCGCTGGAGGCTACTTTGGAAATGGCAGAGTAACTAGGCGAACGTTCGGTGCATGCCGATCGCGTGCCATGGTTACGGACATTGGCTACGTTCTTGTCGTGTAGAGGCAAATAGACTGGGCCCTGCTTGCGCAAGTCCGGGGTGTTGCAGCCGCACTGCGACAAATCGGGCAGGTCTGGTCAACGGAGAGTTGGGATTCGCTGCGGTATGGATGAGTCGGACATGACGAAGTGGTTGAAAGTACGGAAGAGGTTGAGGTGCCTGCAGCCGTTTAGTTGTGGGCACCGAGGCGCTAGTGCTGCAAAGGGAAGCTGGGAAGCCATGACCTGAGGCTTTGCTGATAATCAAGCACAACAAGCCACTAGATTGCGGAGCTTGGGCTGCTCTTGGGGGTGCTTAATTTGCTCTTGGAAGGTGAATGGGTCCTTGGCGATGGCTTCCCGCTTGTCTGCAGCCAAATTGCCACTGACGAGCTGAGCGGCCTTTTTTTTCCCTTGCAGACACGCGACATGGCTATAGTAGTAGTGGCGGGCATGTTGGATTCAATCTCGACGGGCTCGGTCCGACTGGCTATTGGCTTCGAGTCTCATGCTCCCCGATAGTGGAAGAAGACTAGGCACATTAGCAAACCGAGTACCGGGAGATTCGGACTGCTGGGTTACGTATGTATGGATGAATTACATGGTTGGACTGCCTGTCCAGGCCAAGTGGATTCGTTACGAGAAGCACGTGCCATGGATGGCGCTTCACCCCGCCATCGCCATCGTCCTATCTCGCCTACATACATATGTAGCAGGTGTGTTCCATCTTAGATATATCCGAATTAGGTAATCAATGAGGTTGTAGTTCGGCTTGGTTTAACATACCTCGATGTGTTTAGTGCTTACCTCACTTCCACATGGATGAGCTCTCTACGGCCATGTAAGTAATGCCGTCCCCTGTTACCTCTTACAGCCTTGATTAGTACATCGTCTCTTCACGCAGTGCCATTACACACCAACAGCGCACTGTTTTCCGTCGTCTACTGCACACGTGCCGAACATCGAGGGCAGGATATTTTGAAATCATTAATTAAAGAATCAGGTGGCCCCAATATTTGCTCTTAAACACACATGTCGACTTGCAATCAAAACAGACCCTACTCCAGAAGCCCGACATGTCCCACAATGAAGACGGTGACGCGACAAGAAACACAACAGCGAGCTCACATGTAGTTGTTCTAGTAGACGTGTGCAACCACTTCAAGTCACACACTAGCCCATGCACGCCATACAATACACCTACACTCACACAGCCAGTCCCACATAGCTGTCTAACAGTTGCAGCCGGCAGGGCCCTGCGTCTGGTTGGCCTCTGGCCTCAGGTTGACGCCCGGTCGTTGCTGGCCTGGCCTCAGGTTTCGTGGGCCGGCCTGGTCAATGGGCAGCTTCTTGGCAATGGCTGTGAAGAGTTCCTTTACGTTCTCGCTCGTCTTGGCAGACGTCTCGAAGAAGAGCAGGCCGGCCTCGCGGGCATATTGTTCGGCATCGGCCGTCGAGATGGCGCGCTTGTCGGGCGACTCGGTCACCAAGTCGAGCTTGTTTCCAGCAAGGGCAATGATGATGTTTTCGTTTGCTTGGCGCTGCAGTTCCTTGACCCAGGCCTTTGCCTTGTCCAGAGATGCCTGGCGCGTATCAGTATCTAGTGCATGACGAAAGCGTAGAGATGCCTACAGCTTGTGTGATGTCGTAGACGACTACGGCGCAGTTTGCGTTTCGGTAGTACATGGGGGCAAGGGACTTGTATCGCTCCTGGCCAGCAGTATCCCAGATCTCAAACTTGACCGTTGTGTTTTCATCGAGGGCGATGGTCTGGGTGAGGAAGGCGGCGCCGATGGTCGACTCCCGGTAGTCGTCGAATTGGTCCTGCGAGAGTCAGCGGCGAGTGCGAGTGGGCTTCTACTTGTGCATGCTCACTTTGACAAAGCGCAATACTAGAGACGACTGTGGCAGGTTAGCTCTGGTACGTATTCCCATGGCACTCATGGTAGAGAGATAGGCTAGCGCACCTTTCCGACAGCCGATTCACCTGCACACTTGTCAGTCGAGGCACAGCACACAGCACACATGCACGCCTACCTAACAGCACGAGCTTGAACTGTGCGAATCTGGAGCCTCCGGGTCGTTGGCCCTGCTGCATCCTGCCTGCCGACATGTTGGCGAGAGTGACGCGGCGCTATCAGGCGGCGGTGGTAGTGGTGATGGTTGTGTAGGCGATGGGCGGGGACGGGAAGAGGGCGGGGTAGATTCGCGAGGGCCAGATAGGTGTGCTTAAGGGGAGAGTGTAGTGAGGGAGGCAGACGAGGGTGTGGATGTGGTGGTGGGAGTGGTTGTTGCTGTGACGAAGTCGTCGTGGTTCCGTCTGGGTGCCAGGTGCCAGATGCTTGGCCAAGGCGCACGAGTCGGACCCTGGCGCCGCAATGGCCGCCATGACGAAACGCTGGGCCCCGTATGGCCTGCGCGAGAGAGAGTAATTCCTACCTACAACGTATGCTCTACAACTACACTACACCCCGGGTAGCGCCAAACACCAAACCATAGTAATTCTCCTTTACCACGACGGGACCACCCGCACCCCCTTGTCGACCCAGAGCCCGGAGCTCCCCCCTCCTCTCCCTCCACGAATCAATTGCCCACCATGAGCGTCGCCCTCCCCTACCGCGACATTAACGTGCACTCGTCGCCCTCACACTATGCCTTCTCATCCCCCTCGTCCCCCTCGGCGCCCACGCTTGTCGTCGACCGCCCCTCGGGCGACATGCGCCTGCATGATGGCAAGTTGCTGGGTTCTAAACGTGTCTCGAGCATCGCCGGTATCCTAGGCATGATCAAGCTGCGCCTCGACAAGTACATCATTGTCATCACAAAGGCAGAGCCCGTTGGCCGTATAAAAGGCCATATGGTCTACCGCATCGTCTCCACCGAGTTCCTGTCCCTGCGCGAGAAGCCTCTGCACGACGTCGATGAGGACAACTATCTCAACCTGCTCAAGACGCTCCTCAAGACATCCCCGCTGTACTTTTCCTACTCGTTCGACATCACAAACACCTTCCAGCGCCAGGCCCACCTCGACCCCTCGACCCCCCTCTGGAAGCGCGCCGACGACCGCTTCTACTGGAACCGCTTCGTCTCTAGCGATCTCATTGACTTTCGCGGCGGCCTGAGTGGCGGATATGGAAGGCACTCGGCAGGCCAACAGCCCGGCGCAGACCCCTACATCCTGCCCGTCATGTATGGCATGCTAGAGATTAAGAGGACATCTATCAAGGGCACTCCCCTTACCTTCATTCTCATTACCCGCAGGTCTCGCCTCAAGGCCGGAACAAGATACTTTTCGCGCGGCATCGACGAGAACGGCAACGTGTCCAACTTCAACGAGACGGAACAAATCATCATTCTCAACGACAATGCCTCGGGAGGACCTGGCGGTTTCGGCTCAACCCAGAACGGAACAGCGGGTGGCAATGCTGGCAAGGAGACACAGGTTCTCGCCTATGTGCAGACAAGAGGAAGTGTCCCTGTCTACTGGGCTGAGATTAACACGCTCAAGTACACACCCAAGCTGCAGGTTCGCGGCATTGAGAGCGCACTACCAGCGGCAAAGAAGCACTTTGCTGAGCAGATCCGCCTCTACGGCGATAACTGGATGGTCAACCTGGTCAACCAAAAGGGCCGCGAGCAGCGCGTCAAGGAGGCATACGAGCAAATGGTCCAGATGCTGCACACGTCCCCTGCTGAAAACGTCGAGGGGGATCGCATTACCCCTGAAAAGTTCCACATCATTGATCCGGCGCGTGCCCAAACGGTATACGACCGCCTGCACTACATCTACTTTGACTTTCACAACGAAACAAAGGGCCTGCGATGGGACCGGGCCAAGCTGCTGCTCAACCAGCTGGAGCCGCACATTGTCAAGCACGGCTACTTTTGCGGTGTCGACATGCCCGGTGATGCAGGTGGTGTCGAGGTCCGCCGGCACCAGACAGCTGTGGTACGAACGAACTGCATGGATTGTCTGGACCGCACAAACGTGGTGCAGAGCATGCTGGGTCGCTTTATCCTCTCGCGCATGCTTATTGACTTGGGCCTGATGCGTGAGGGTGAGAGCGCAGAGGAAGACGCAGCGTTCGAGCACCTTTTCCGCAACATCTGGGCTGATAATGCCGACGTCGTGTCCAAATCTTACTCTGGTACCGGTGCCCTTAAGACGGACTTTACGCGCCTGGGTGTGCGCACCAAGCAGGGTGCGCTGCAGGATCTCAACAATTCGATTACGCGGTACTGTCTGAACAATTTCAGCGACGGTCCTCGCCAGGATGCTTTTGACTTGTTCCTGGGTAACTATCTCCCCAGCGATTCAGGAATGGGCGGACAGCTCCTGTTTGCCGACCGTCGGCCCTTGTTCGTCCAGTCGATACCGTACATTCTTGCTGCGAGCATCTTTTTGATCCTCGTCAGCACTTTTACTCGACGCGCGCCTGATGCGGCTGTTTGGCCAATCCGTCTGTTACTGCTGCTGTCGCTTGTTACGGCTGCGGCGTGTTTCAACTTTATCTGGGCCAATGGTACTCTTTATGTAAGTTTTGTCACACCAACTATTTCCAATTTTTTTTCTACTTGTTTGCTTGTTTGTTCATGCCCCAGATTCCTAACGTACAATTCAGGTCAACTGGCCTAAACTCAACCGCCAACCCCCGCAAATCGAGGCATTCCAGGATACGCTGGCCAAAGTGTCGCAGAGTAGCATGGTGGGTCCGCTAGTGGGCACAAAGCACGAGAGGGGCAAGAGCGACGCGAGGTTACTGGGATTGGAAGAGGGAAAAAAGAGGATCGAGTAGTCTTGTTGTTGTTGTTGTTGTTGTTGTTGTTGTTGTTGTTGTTGTTGTTGTTGTAGTGACTGTTTGCTTGGCATCGAGTCGAGTGTGTCGCGCCTTCTTATAAATCTTTCTTTCCTTCCTTAGTTTCAAGAGCTAGATGGATAGATTGGAAGGGAAAAGGTTTCTTTTCTTCTTTCCTTCTCTCACTTACTCGCAGTCTTGTAATTCTAACCATGTAGGTCTGCTGTATAGATGGTAATATTCTTTTTCTCTCTATTTTTCCTTTTTTTGGTAGTAATTCTCAGGGTCCTGAGGGTGTGGTGGGGTACACGGCCAAATATATATTTATACATCTAACAAATCAAACATCAGAACAAAGACAGTGAATTAATGTTTGCAAGGACAGACGCAATTGAGAGTGTTTTGAGGATATAAGAAACCTTTTCTTCTTAGCCCATTCTACTATACTGTTGCATGTACTGGTTCCACCAGAATAAAAGAAAAAAAGAGTGAAACAAAAGAGAGAAGCGGGGTATCGTTCATTACCAGTTTGCAATACTGTGCGCCAAAACCAATCATGAGTATCGTCATTATCATTAGAAAGAAAGACTGAATGACAAAAGAAGAAAAAAGGCCGTGTCTCGTCATTACAAAGAAGATAAAACACCAAGAATCAACAACTCGCCCTGACAGCCGACAAGACGACAAGGTCAAACTCCTCGTCCACCCGCTCCTCACCGTGATAGTGTTTGTTCCTTGGTCTGTCCTTGCTCTCTGGACTACATCTCGCGACGAACAAATCCCAGCCGTCGTAGTCACCTTGGATCAGTCTTGTACGCAGCTGCTCGAAATGGGATTTGGCTTTTGTGGCGTGCGAGAGGAAGAGGGAAATTTGTTTTTCTCCACTAACTACTAAGGGGGTCGACGGTCGGGGTGATGTCGTGGCCGAGGAGGACGACGACGAAGAAGAGGTAGATGAAGAAGAAGTCGACGACGCTGATGGATTGGCATTGCAGTCGTCAAGTTCGGGTAGGATCCACAACTCCGACTCAGATGTGGTGGTTTCGCAGGGCGGGGTGAGGTTCAGACAAACGCTTTGGTGCATGTTGTCCATGTTGTCTGCATGGCTGGGTGGATTGGGTCGGTGGGAAAGCCAGGGCTGTATCACGCTATTGTTGGTGATATCGTTATCGATGTCGCCGTTGTCGTCGTTGGGACTTTGAATTTCGTTCTGTGCGCTGAGAGTGGAATCGACAAGTGTGCTGGATGTCGGCTCGCTGGATGCTTTTGAAGCGAAATGTGGGGACGGAGCACGCGATCGCTGAGGCGGCGTGGTGTGTGATGCGCATGATGGGAAACTGCCATATATGGCGTGACTAAGGTCGTAGCGGAACTCTGTGTCGTCACGCGCATGTGCGCTGCGGGTCGGGCCGCTCTTCATAGCTGAGACGAGCGTGTGTAAGGATGATTCTCACACCAAAATTTTGCAGCTGGTGAGGGCAAACTCTCAAGGTGAGGGTAAGACAGGTCGAGGAGTGTGTGGTGTTTGAACAGGATCGAGTCCCAGCCAAGAAAAGCCACGAGGAAATTTTTGTGAACTGGCAAACAAGTGGGGCCTCGTCCGCTGTTTCAAGACAAGTTTGCGCGGGCAGTATGATGCATGTGGGAGTGGAATAGGTGTGGGTGAGCTGGTAGGCGGGAAAGCGGGTGCTTGTGGGCTTGTGATGAAGGTGATCTGATGACGTTGCAAGGTGGTGACGCGAAGGCTGTGCTCACTCGCCGAGTTTCAGATTGGGGCCGAAGAGCTGACAGTGGTAGTGAGAGGTAAAAGGAGAGATGGGATGAAAGGCAGGGAAGATGGAGAAGAAGAAGGAAAGGAGACGAAGGGAGGTTAGCATATATCAAACGTGTGGTGCACCATGGACAGCAGCAGTAGCAACACGAGCATGGCAGCTGGGCGGACACGCCGTAGTGTTTGTATGAGCTCACGCGAAGGTGGCACCACAAACATGGCGTTTGTCAGCAGCGTCCAAAGACGAGGCGAGATGATGATGATGTTGTGATGGTGGTGATATTGGTGGTAGTGTAGTGACAGTGGAAGTGATGGTGAGGATGCCTGCCCGTGTCCGTGCGCCCTGACGTGTGTCGTCGGCAGAAGCTCCAAATCTTCGCAGGCCGACTTTGGCACTGGCTCAACGACCATCACCCGCCCATCAACATCCCCATCCCCGCCATCCGGAGGCAGCCCACCATGCTGCGCGCCTCCATTCTTCGGGCCCGTCCAGCTGCCAGGCCATTGGCCTGCCACGCCCGCCCGCAATGGCATGTCGCCAGACGCTTCTACGCCGATGATAAGAAGAGTCTGGGCGAGACGACCGTCCCCAACCCGGCACCCACGACGGAGCCTTCACTAAGCCCATCCAGCCCCGCCAACGACACAAACATCATCCCCCCTTCGGACGTGCCAAAACCCCCGCCTGCCCCAGACAGCTCCATCGCCGCTGCCGGCGCATCGCGTGATGCTCCCACCACCGCCCCCAAGACGACTCCCCCCACAGGGCCAGGCACGGCCAGTGTGGCACCGGACCCCGTCCAGCCAAAGCCGAAGAAGAAGAAGAGGCGGTTCCTCCGTGGCTTCCTCCTCCGCCTTGCCATCCTCTCGGGTCTGGGATACGCTGGCGGTGTCTACTACTCGCTCGTCTCGGACAACTTCCACGACTTCTTCACAGAGTACATTCCCTACGGAGAGGACGCCGTCGCCTACTTTGAGGAGCGCGAGTTCAGGAAGCGTTTCCCCGGCCGTGCTGGCGACCCCCGGTTGCACCCCCAGATCTCGGGAGAGAACAAGGTTACCATTCCTGGAAACAGCGGCCTGACTGCCCGCCCGGTCAAGGAGAACAGCAGCGATCTCGCCGGTACAGGCCCGCATCTGAGTGCTGTTGCCGACAACAACAAGGTCGACAAGGTCGAGTCGAGTGGACAGCAGCCCAAGGTCGAGTCTCGGGAAAAGAAGCCAGAGCCCAAGCAAGAAGCCACTTCCAAGGCTGTTGCCCCGCTTGACCACCTTAACGTCCCCGCTGCCACCGAGCCCGTTGTCCAGGATGTCGTCAAGATTGTCAATGACATCATCACCGTCGTCAACGCAGACGAGTCCAACGGTGGAAAGTACAACTCGACCCTCGACAAAGCCAAGGGCGACCTTGCCAAGGTAGTTGCCGATATCAACTTGATGAAGGCAAATCTCGAAAAGGAGTCCGAGGACAAGGTCAAGGCGGCCCACGCCGAATTTGAGCAGGCCGCCAAGGAACTCGTCCAGCGCCTCGACCACCAAATGCAGACCCAGGAAGCTCAGTTCAAGGAGGAATTCGAAAACGAGCGCGAACGTCTGTCCCAAGGCTACAAAGAGAGGCTGCAGTCTGAGCTGCAAGTAGCCCAAAAGGTTTATGAGCAGAAGCTCAAGAACCAGCTCCTCGAGCAGAGCATCAGCATGCAAAAGGCTTTCACTGCCACTGTTAAGGAGCGTGTTGAGGCTGAGCGCGAAGGTCGCCTGGGCAAACTTAACGAGCTCTCGTCTTCGGTGCACGAGTTGGAGAAGTTGACGGCTGAGTGGAACAGCGTTATCGATGCTAACCTCAAGACACAGCATCTTGTCGTTGCTGTCGAGGCTGTAAGGTCTGCACTCGAGTCTCAGATCGTCCCCAAGCCCTTTGTCACTGAGCTGGCCGCTCTCAAGGAGATCGCTGAAGATGACCCTGTTGTCAGCGCTGCCATTGCCAGTATTAACCCTGCTGCCTACCAACGCGGTATTCCCAGCTCCGCTCTCCTGATTGACCGCTTCCGTCGCGTTGCCGCAGAAGTCAGGAAAGCTGCTCTTCTGCCCGAAGACGCAGGTGTCGCTTCTCACCTCGCCTCGCTCGCCATGTCCAAGGTTCTGTTTAAGAAGTCTGGTCTCGCCGTTGGTGGTGACGTGGAAGCTACTCTCGCACGCACAGAGGTTCTCCTTGAAGAGGGCGACCTAGATGCTGCTGCACGAGAAATGAATAGTCTACAAGGATGGGCAAAGGTACTAAGCAAAGACTGGTTGGCGGAATGCAGAAGAGTCCTCGAGGTCAAGCAGGCCTTGGACGTTATTGCCACTGAGGCTCGCCTGAACAGTCTGCTCATTGACTAAAAGGATCTTCTTCTTTCTGTTATTCCCAGCCCTGTTGATGTGTATATCCCCTAGATTTAGCCATAGACTAGGCGATGTCGGGTCTTTTTTGTAAGCAGTCTTGATAGCCAGTACTATAACTTGTACCAGTAGCTTAAACAAAACTTGTTCAATGTTCATATGCAGGGTGTGGACTGGATGTTGATTTATTGTGTTCATATATCATATGATATAATGCCCGCTTCTATTCATGGGTTATATGGTCCCAGGCAAGTGAGACAATTTCACAGAAGCAAAGTAGAATACTCTGGTATTCTTATATTTGCTAACAAATCCAGCTTATACACTAGAGGCAATCCCATCCATGTATACATAAGAACATACTATTCATCAATATATTCTGACAAACACAACTTATATATACCTCAGAGTCATTTATATATACATGAGAACATACCACCTATCACCCAGTTCCCTCAAGCCAGGGCACTCTCGACAAGCCAGGTGATATCGTCGTTGAACGAACTGGCATTATCAAACTCCTTGACACCACCATTGCTCGAAATGTACCCGACATTGTTAAAATGGCGAATCCACCTCGTCGGGTACGCCCAAGTCCTAATAGAGCTACCCTTACCCGTAAGACCCGCCTGAGGACAAAACGTCGCATCCTCCTTGAACCCCTTGGATCCATCATTAGCATTAACTTGCATCACGAAATTCGCGTGGCGAAGAAAGCTTCCAGCCGTATCCTTTGACTCGAAGGCAAAGCATTCGCTATTCGTGAAGCCAGCGCGAACAATCCAGCTCGCCTGGCGCTTGAGCAGAGCAGTGCTCGACGACGACACGACTTGCGTATTCACTGTTGCCCCGGAGTGTGCGAGGTAGCGGTCCGTGTAGCCAGCTGTTGTGGCCCTGAGAGATACACTGGACCCAACGGTGTATGCGGGTCCACTGGTCATCAATCCACGTCCCGTGGAGTATCCAGCTGCAACAAGATTCGCCTGGACCTCGTTTTCGATTGCGTCGCTGGGATACCCGTACGTCATTGCGCCCTCGGTGAAGGTTCCCTGTGCGCCGTTGCTGTTGTCGCCGCCGATACCAAGGATAATGGCGCCTTCTTTGCTCATGGGGTTGTAGCCCGACACACTTGGGCGCGAGCCGTTGTAGTATGTTGAGAGTCCGCCTGTGGTGGCGTCTCCGGCGCGGATGGCCCAGACGCCGGGCTTACCCTTGACGATGGTCGTTAGGAAGCGATTTGAGACAGACGGGTTTTGAGTGTTTTTCTTTGGGTTTGCGCCGGAGAAGAGGCCGTTTTCTAAGTCCGCCATGACCCAGGGGCCGTTGCCGGCACCGCTGCCCCAGACGGTGTTGTCGCCAAAGTAGATGGTTTCCATATGGCCATTGCCTGTTTCAGGTGGTCAGTTGAATTACATCTAAAGAATGTCAGGAGTTGATGTCTTACCAGTGTCGAGGTTGTTCGTCTCAGCATTGCCATAGTCGAAACAGCAGCCGCCATTGTAATGTGTACCGTCCAGAACGGCGTATATGCCTTGCGGCTGGTCTTTCACAGCTGAGCCTTTTACGTTGTTATTGCGGTACCCGGTTCCAGGTGAAACGAAGACGCCATATGCCTTTTTGCCGTTGAGCGAAACAGGTGCACCGATAGCACTTGCAAGATTGTCGTAGCCTCCGACATCTGGGCCTTTGAAAGCGCCTGGCGGCGCTTGTGTGAGATGGTTTCCTTTGCCAGATTGGTCGTAGATGATGGAAATGAGACATGTCGTATTGGCACAGAACTTGTCTTGAGCAGCTGCGTTGGCAACACCGCCGGCGGACAGTGGAGCAATGTCAGTTGTGGCACCGTCTGAGCCACGCTTGACTTGGTAGAGCGGGCCACTGTATGCATTGTATAGAGCACGAGTGGTGGCGTGTGCGGCAATGCATGGCGTGTTGCCTTTGGCGTAAATGTCACAAGGCCCTGCATGAACCAATGAACCTGTGGCTGCAAGCCCAAGCGCAACGAGAAGCGATCGTGAAGACATGGTGTTTGGAATATGAAGAAAAATGCAAAACCAAGTCCTCTGTCTTCCTCTGGATTTCCACGAGCTACATTACTTATATTTATCTATAGTGGTCTCATTTTTCTGTACCTATAATTACCCAGAGCATGTACCATTTTACATTGCAACAATGCAACTACCCACTATTTTCCCTCCAACAGAAACGCAGTGCTCACATCACGTAAGACTAGTGTCCTGTAACATCAGCCTATTCGTGACTTGATTACCCCTCTACTCCAGTAACATCCATGCGGGGGAACACGGTGGATGCGCATCATAGCGCCGGAATAAATAAACAAGCTTTGCCAAAAGCCGGCAAAGCGAACACAAGACGAAGCGGAGCAAAGCTTGGTAACGTGCATCGGCAGTCTGATGGCCCGATGTGCCCCAGACGAACCAGCATACCAAGGGCAACCTACCCAATCACAATACACACCTTACATGTGCAACACTGGCACGTGAACTGGGGGGCTGCACACACCCTTTACTGTATTTGGGAGGCGCTCAACTTTGAATTATTGATTGTTCGTTCTAGTACTTATACACCCTCCAGCCTTGCAAAATTCCCACCAGTGGAACCAGACCTATCCGTACGTACGTATCGCAGCAACGAGGTAAACCACTAACTAAAAATAAAAAAGAGTAAAACACGCATTTGTGACTCTTCGTTCATTATTTTGATTTCAGTACAGAGTTTTCTCCCGTTGGAATTTTTCGTGTTGCAAATCTCAGTAGCTGCTCAAGGGCCGAAGTTTTTCTTTCTTTGGCACAAAGCGGGTAAACTTCAGGTACCGAGAATACGAATGCCCCAAACTCTTCATCAGACGCTGTGTGACGCCATCATTTTCATGCACTAGATGATGAAGAGCTCAAGATGGCATGTTGTTGTTTTTTTTTTGGGGGGGAGGGGGGGGGGTTGTAAAGAGGGCTGTGCCCGTTTCATTAGAACGGGGTGATGCGGATGACAGGTGGGTGCGGCCAAAACTGTCAGCGCAACGAGCGTAAGCACGTTTACATAAAGGAGTAGTAGATTCTCTTGACACCTATCGAGGGATATGTGTGTATTCTGTATTTGATCATATGGGCGTCGTGGACAACAAAAAGCGTAGGTGACAGTTGCCCAGTAATCTTTCTGTGGTGAGTTAGAATTCCGGCTGGCTGTAGGACATCTTGGACCTCGAGCATATGTCCATGAGGTGCGTACCGAGGTATGTGTGGGTCCCTTTGTGCATCTCATGCCTTTGCGCATTATGCGGAGGTCTCGACCGCCATCTTGGTCATCTCCCGATAGTACAATGTACATATTGGCTAGACTGCCGTCATTCTCTCGGAACGAATACCACTTTCATTGCGCTTCCTATGGCGTAAAATCGGACCGTTTTATGTTATCAAGGTATGTTGAGAATCCTTAGTTTCCATCTTGCAAAACTATCATTTGAGTATTACTGTGTTAAAATTAGTATATTGTAGCTGCAACAGTGTGCAAACTGCATTAAATATATAACGACAGAATTCAATGCAGTCAATGCTGGATATATGAGTTTATTTTGCTCTACCGCTGTCATATCCTACTATTGGATTGTCTTATTTGGTCGTTGGTCGACGCAGCTCGTCCAGGTCTCGATGGTGGAAGCGGCATATGATTCTCGTCAAGTGGCATATGATTCTCGTGAAACGACCTGTATCGGCTCGCAGAACCATCGCGCAATGCTGCAGGTTCGCTCTTGAGCTCCACTTGGCTAGTTAAGGTAATAGTCATGTCCTCACTATTCCTTGTCGATGTAGTTTTTGTTCGAAGTTTTTCTAGCCAACGCGTCGTGCCATTCTTTGGCCTTTCCTCGTCTTCGGAACCCGTCTCTTGGGAGCCTCTTTCTAAATCGGTGTTCGAATGTCTTGTTCCCGCATCCTCCCAGTTTTTCATCTCGTAACTATGACCTTTGTCATACATAAGCTCTGGCACGCTTTGAGGAGCGGTGGATCTTCGCTTTGACATGAAGGCTGCTGATTGACTGGTCGTAAGCGTTTTAGAGGTGTGTAGTGATGATTTCTTGAAAGATAAACCTCCTGTCAGCGCTCCGGACAGACTCCAGGGTATCTTCGCGAGCAGTGGCTTGAGAACGGGAGCTGATGCGCACATCTATTCTTGGTTAGCCTTGTACACCTATTTAATCACACGTGCTTACCACTCCCAGATCAATCTCCACGGCAGCTGCAATCCATAGTGGATATGCGTACCATGTTTGATCCCATTCGTTGTAAAGACTTCGATATATGAACCAAGTTCGCACGATGCCAGCAGCAGTCACTATGAAACCCATACCAAAGAAAAAGGCCACTGCTAGACGTTGATGGAGAGGCATTTGAAGCTTGGAGATTTTAGCATTTATTGTGTTGCATTAGTGAACTGGAACTTACGCCCATGACCAAAGGGATAGGTGTCACTGTCGTCAGGAGATCTGCAACACAGTTGATTATTCCAACAATCAGAGTCGCATCTGCTTCATTCAGGCAGGTCTCTGCTGGCGCGCCAAGAGTCCAGTAATTGCTGATGGGCACACAAAAGAATATCGCGATGCAGGTAAATGACACAAAGCAGGAGATTGTGTAGAAAACGTTGAAGTGGACCAGCCACCTAAACCATCTAAAGCAAAGCCTGTGTTAGCATGCGTACTCGGCAAATGAAATACATTACAAGTAATGACTCACGATTTTCCTGAATCAGAGACCAGACGGTAGTAGAAGCAATGTAGAGAGAGCCTTGTGAATGATGCTGCTGCTGTGAAGACCACCTTGGCTGTCATGGCGATTTTGTATGTTGGAACAAAATTGGAAATTGGTATGTCCCACACATGTCTATAGTGATCAAGTCAGAAAGTATTTCTTGAGATCCTCATTCATGTGGTCCACTTACCTATCCCATCCGTACGACTTGTTTGCCAAGAGGACAACAATTGTGAGGCACACTGCGAACAACTGCAATATGTTAAGAGAGAATAGGGTTTTAAGGAAACACTGCTTACAAGCGCGAGCAAGATGAAGACGTCGTCAACGCCAAACCATCTTTTGATTACAATCCGTGTATATAGTCGCGCAGCCACAATCAGAAATGTCAGTGTTATGAAGACCGAGTTGACTATGATAAGTGCTGGCCCTCGCGTGACTGGGTCGTCATAGTTGGGGGTCGGCCAGCTCAGTACGACCGACGCTGGCGGCAGCTGCATTCTGGATTACTGAAGACCGGACGGAACGTGCATGCAAGGCATGCAGGCACAATGGTACCTATAGGCTTCGGTTTGGGGATACGATCGGTCGCGAAGAAGGGAAAAGGACCAGGGAAAACGAGTAGCTCTAGGATCCGGGCCTCAGTATTATGTTGGTTGGCTGGCTGGCTGGCTGGCCAGCCGGGTTTCAAACATGACATATGGGTCCTTTGTTAGCTACGGCACACAACGGAGCACAGACTGCAGTCAGGGAAACAGTGTCACGTAGCATGTGGAGCTCGCGTGGCACTTGGACTCTTGGGGCGGCCCGATTCGGCGCTCCATTGGGGTTGTATTTAAGGGAAAAACTCCCCGCACAGGATGAAACCAGATGACGAGAAGCGCTTCCTTGTCAGTAGATTCCATGTTCTTCCTTGATATAGCCCAGCTTTTTGGTATCTTGTCCACTGCTATGGCTTGATTGTTGATACTTGCTATAGTTATACCGGTGAGAAAGAGACTGCATGTTGCTGATTTGCCATGATCCCATCTACCTGAGGCCACACTATCTATAGTACACCACGCAGATAATCATCCCAGTGCAGAAACATCCGAACCTATCTGAACGTGCTTATTGGTGCCGGAGAAGCTCTTGTCACCGCTACTGGGTGCAAGATAAGTACGGTTGGCGTAGGCATGAGCACCCTCGAATTCGATATTCAAGAGCCGGCCAGCAGCGGCGAAGCCACCTGCAGTCCTGAAACTGTGGAGTAAATGTACCAAATTCCTTGAAACGTTGTTTTCACAGGCTGGTGGAGTGGATTAATAGCGGCAGCTACTATGTTGGACGATAGGAACACGCCTCTCGCCAAGCCATAAGCCCCACACCAAAGCCGGTCAATCGGAGCCCTGCAGCGATCTACGAGCTATGCGCCAATCATCATCTCGATTTGATGAACTCTAATAGCATGCCAAACTTTAATGCAAGGAACTGTCCAATCTGGCCGGCATACATGATAGCTCTCGAACTCTCGGTCGGCCCCTTCAACCGCCCTGACCAAACATCGATGTGGGTCACTAACTTCATGACTCTTTTCCTCCGTTTCCTGCTTTGTATCGGAATGTCATTCATCAAGACAATTGCCATGGTATGGGGCACAGGCCCAAAGACACCGAGTTCTCGTATTTCTAATGTCCCGTCGATACGAATATCTAAGAGTCCAGTTAGAGCTCGGACAATCGATCTCCTGATACTGCAGATCAAATGCCAATTGAAAAGGTAGTCAGCGCTGTGATATTCTGATTGGGCATGTCTAATAAGGTGGGACATGGCAGTCTTTGCTATTCTGGGACGATGATTCCTGCTGTTTTACTCAATTGGCATCTTTGCCGCGTGTCACTAAGGTTTGTGGCTTGGTGACGACTCAAGTCCATCCCTGTTTGGTATCTAAGGCTCTAATAGCATATCGCTAGCTCCAACTTTCCAAAGCCCCAACGCCGGATCTAAGCTGTGGCGCTGTGCGCGAAACAGAGCACGGCCATGTGTTCATAGCCCCGGGCACTACATATGGGAGGAGAATTGCGAATATCTCCGTTCTTGCAACTATCGAACCATCAATCGGTTACTGGCGTTGTAACCCCCTGCCACGTGCTACAACCACTGCTCTTAGCGTTTCGAAGCTTTATGCCGAGTGTTGCCCGTTCTATTGCAGGAGTCCGCTTTCTGTAACAGCATGCTATCTTTTTTGCTGGTCTACAAACAGGCCGCATTGCCCCTCCTATCTATTGTCAACTAGGTCATCCCCAACAGTGGATCAGCACTCAGCCACATCCACCATACCATGCGATCCCTTGCTACACGTGGCTTTTTTGTAAGAAACATAAGGGGTTATACGAGCATTCGCGTCATCGAAGGAATTGCCAGATCAGGCCCAAGAGTAGTCGCATATTTCGTGGTCAAGACAAGCTTCACACTATAAACCAAGAAAACAAGATATATGATTACTAAATCCCTGTTGCAACTGCCGGACTTAAATAGCTGCATCTCAGGCGTCCACCAAACTGGTTCAATCGTGGCTTGCGCGAACACCATTACTACTAGCTCGCGGCAAAACAGCGGCACATCAGAAAAAAACAAGCATGAACACTTAAAAGGTTGCGACTCAACATTGAAGTTGCATCCATGACCCAGAACCCAGCCATAAAGCACTCAGTGTTTGGAATCAACCTCTCCAACCCAAACAGCAAGATATACAAATAACCCAGCCAAGTCAATGATTGTAGGATCACACTTTATGCGCATCTCCACTCACCCAAGCTCGGATAGAAAGGAAACTCGAGACCCGAGCACGGTAGCATCTTCCGCCCCACTTTTGCAACAAGGGAACCCCCAGTCTCAGCATCGGCCATCGAATCAAGCTAGAAACATTTTGGCTTCCATCAGCGATTGTACAGTCTAGCATGCATGCAGCCGCTGTGAGAAACAAAATTGCGCAAACCACCCTCCATCACCACCAAGGTAAAAGGGGGATGACATGTCGCATTTTGTGTAGCATGTGAGCGTAACAGTCTATTACGGGAATAATGAGTGTAAAACAACAATAAACTGATATGTATAAAAAATATATAAACAAATCAAAGAGCAATTTAATGAAAAAAAGTTTACCCACAGAGCACCTCTTTTTTTTCTTTCTTTCTTTCTTCTCGACTAATTTACTTCGGAAGTTTTGTTCCGGTCAATCTACACGCCCCCCCCCCCCCCCCCCCAAATCGCGGCTCCACTTCCGCGCGCGTCTCCAATGCCTCCGATTCAATCGGGTTTCCTTCCTTGGTGTGGGCCCCGGACGGAGAATTTTCCTTCTAGACTCGATTTGTGTGCATCGGGCGGATCGCGGGCTGGGTTTTCTAAGGGAGAAAGATGTCAAATACAAACGCCCGGACCTTGTAAGCGATATGGGGCGTGTTTTGAATACTCAAATCTACTGGTGCTGGATATACCGGATATGGTATTCTCTAAGAGATTTTTGGGGGGGGGGGGAGTTTTTTTTGTTCGGATGGTTGTGTCTAGCCATACAAAGAATCAGACGCTACACTTCCACGATCAGATGTTACCAGCTGGGTCACTGGTCGTTTCCCAGTTCCAGGTGTCAGTGGGGAGGCAGATCGTTTACCCGGTTGTGATTTTGGTCTCTCGATATCAGGATTCGGGGCCTCTGATGCCTGTTGTTGCGGCAATGTCACATTGGGATTTATAATAGGCGGGCGCGCAACGAATCTGCCAACGTACTTGCGTCTGTATTCCGTATGAATGCGAGTGATTTCATAAATCTCGCACGCTCTTGGGAATCTCGGCGTCCATGGAAAGGGTTCAGCTTGGAGCAGTGATGTGCAAAAGTCAACTTCTCCAACAATAATTAAGCCAGCGAAAGGACCCGGAAAGTTGTCCCCCGAAAATATTTCTGTTGTGTTGGACATGGCTAAAGAGTCATCAGGAGCGACGTCGCTTTCTAGAGTATAGAGTCTCTGGTCAAGCCACGTTCGATCCAAAAATCTCCATAGTGACGCTGAAAATGGCTCCAGTGTATCGAGATATGCAAGCATTGATTGAAGCACTACGATACGGTCTGCAAGATTGGGAAAACAGGAGCTAGAAATCCTGTCATCTACACGTACCATGGCCGTGATGTGTTCATTATCCAATTGTTGAGCTATTTCCACTGCCGTCTGGATTGCGCACTGGCACGGGCTTGTGTGAATGTAGATGAAGCCAAATGGGAGCATTTGGTTAATTCTCCGGATGGTTACTTCTTGTACTTCGTATGAACTTCTTTGTAGACCCTCAAATAACTCGACATAGCTGTCGGGCTGAAAATTTTCGCATCTTGCCAATTTTGGGAACAGGAAGCGCAATGGTTGGAGTCCCCTGGCATGGAATGTGTTATTAGCTGCGAGATGCAGTCTCTCATATGGAACAATGGTTGGACAAGGTTTTGATGTCGCAAGATTCCGGCACTCAGGAGTGTTTACAAAGTACAATGACTTTTCGGTGTTCAATGACAGATATCCTAGTTTCCCTTCCAAACTCAGACCTTGTAACATGTTAGTCTTGCTTTACAATCTACTGGAATACACTTACGTCCACCTGTCTGCGTTGATGTAGATGAGACATTTGTATCATTTGGCTCATTGATCCATTGAGTAGTATCCTGAAGCCAATCAACAACAGTCCGTCGGTCGATGGTACCAATCTCCGAGTTCGAAATGATAACACTTGCAACTCTGGACAGGGCTTTACCCCTTGGACTTGAGGACTGCAATGCCACCTCCACGAGTCTCAACTGTGATATGTCAAGTATTGCAGCAAGGTCATTTTCCAGATCGTCATGTTGAGAATCCGGTACTGGAATGAGCATGTGTAGTTTTTCCACAAGAGTTGACAACTTCTCCAGTAGTTCCGTGAATTTTGATTTATCATGAACCGCCCAGCGTGCTTTTGAAGCTGTGCTAAGGGCACTTCGGTCTGGTAAAGCTTGAGCTGCTCGAGTACAGAACCTGGATCATGAGGTGCGAAACAAATTCATGCTGTTCGTACTAAGTAAATTTGCTGATATTGACTGTTTCTTTGCCGAGGTTGCGGTACTGAATTTGACGCCATAACGCTGTTGCAATAAACTGGCATCCGAGAGAAGAGTTTTGATTGCACCTAGCGCATCTTCAACAAGCTTGGAAACCGTCGGGTCTGCCAACCTGACATGTCGATCCTCTTTCTCGATCTTGAGAATGCCGCTTGAGTTTCCCCACAATAGTAATTGTGTTCTTTCAAAGTCCAGCCTGATGAGAAGGTAGCTGAAGTCCTTCTCTAGGTTTCTCCCTTGGGAAAAAGTCTCGAAGCATTCGACGCAGGTGTTGAATAGCGTTGCCAGTGCGACAGCACTGAGTGTTAGACCGGCAACCTCCATTGATGTCTATAACAAATGACGGACAACGGTTCTGAAGTGTGATGAGGATGGAGGGGCACTGTGGGCTCCTCTTTTTGTTGTCGGGGCTGAGGCTGAGCAGTTGCCTGATCCAGGAACCGCCCACGCCAGCCCTTCACGTACTAGTGTCACGTTCACCCTTCCACACTGAGCGTGCACATAGCACACAGTATACCTAGCTAGGGAGGGCTTGCGCAGTAGGTTTTCTTCGAGATACTAAAATTCTTTTACCACGATGCTAAGGAATCTGTAAGGTTAAGAGTACAGATTTCTCCCCTCCAAAACTTAAAGCAAACCCTATATATCAAAGACTATTCTTGTATTAAGATTAATTTCTCCGTAGTTAACTACTGTACTGGTTTCTGAGCCAACATACTGTATATAGCCCGTATCAGCTAACACAAACCATTAAATGCCTAGCTAGTCAAGAAGATGTCTTTGCAGAGAACTAGACATGTACAGCGTGTTATTGCGCGGAGCATCTCGTTACACAGAAGCGGACGTCAATCATGAGTCCTCATGTGCGAAGAGAGAGATTCATGTCGAATGCAGATGCTCACTGTTGACAAAGCGCAAACATATGTAGTACTCGTTTCATTCATTCAGATTACTCTTGTCATTGCATTAAGTCGACCCTGCGACACAGGCCAGTTATCATTCATTCAATCCAACTCCAAAAACTTGCCAGTATATCTACTTCTGCGCCTCCTCCCTCTTTACTCTGAAAAATGCTAGTTTGGCAAAACGTCCCAACTGGCCCCAGTAGTGTCGACCAGCAGAGTGATCCATGATTCGCTCCAGTAACTTGACGACTGCCATGCGGACATCCTGTCTGGGGTGGAAAAGACCGAGACTAAGGTAGAAGAGGCCGGCATCGGGTATAACGCAGAGCAGCTGGAGAACGGTATCGTATTGTAATTGGGCATTTACTCTCCTTGCGGACTCGTTGGTGATGTTAAGCGACTGTGCCATTGATGAAAGGTCGGTCGACGAAGCACTGGTGCTCCCGCTGGATGAACCCGCTTCTTCCACGCACCGCGCAAGTGCAAGATAGATAGCTGCTGATTGATCATGGGTGAGCTTCAGACATCGCAGTTTGTCATGCTGATGGTGCATGTCGAGGCCGCGCACTGGCCTCTTGCCCCAGCCCTTTGCAATATCCTGGATGTAGCTATAGTAACTTCTGGTGTTGCGCCAGCCTTCGATTCGATGAACATTTGCTGCAAGTTCGCGCAACTTGGAACCTTCATCTGACCAGACGTAGCCATGCCCAGAAACGCCATATGCACCGGTTTCCGTGTCGTGAGCGCCAATGTACAATGCTGACGCCCCGTAGACGGTTTCCTCAAAGGCGGCTGCGATGCGGGTGAATTTGAGCACCCACGAGCGCCATTTTGCTCGAATCGCGTTTTCTCCATGACGGTTGGCAATGCTCTCGAGAAGTCTGTCCATAAACTGATTGTCACCCGTAGGATCAATACCACCACCCTTACTATCAAGGCCGGATTGTCCACTTAGTCCGTTCAAAGGGAGGCCTTGCTGCTGGAAAAATAACGATCCTTCTGTGGGCGAGGCTGACTCGATTCGATTGCTAATCTTCATGCGACCAGTAGGGAGGTCACATAACAGGTCCCACCACTCTGGCTTGTAGGAAAATGCAGGATTGGTAACGCCAGCGATAAAGCCAGGCACTTTGAGTAGGTCGTCTACTTTGGTAAGATCGGTGTATGGGAACGCGTGTCGCACAAAGCCGCGCAGTATACCGCCAGAGGCCAGGGCGCATGCTGCCAGCACAGCCTCTGCAACTTCGCCTGAAGGGCGATTGTGTCCGATGAAGATGATGCGCTTCTGGGTTAAGAGAGCATTGACAAGGACAATGATTGGATGCGTGAATGCGCCGCTCGTTGTCAGATGCGGGTGCAAGGCGAATGGCTGCGGTTGGGTTGTGTGAGGGGTGGAGAAGGTCTGTATGAGTTTGATAAGGGAAAAGTCGCCCACGGTTTCCGGACTCAGGGAAGTTGGTATTTTGACAGGCACGGGTATGCCGTTGTAATCGATCTTTGACTCAAACTCGTGCGTGTCCCGGGGAATGGTATATACTTTTCTCTTAGATTGAGGATCCGATGTAGTTTCGTCCGCCTCTTTTGCTGCATCCTGCTTCTTCCGGTGGCGGACCATTAGCTCAAATTTCTCTACGAACATGTCCTTTGCATCGCTGGCGCCTAGCACAAAGCTTTCAAGGTGAGACAGTTTCGGCAAGAGTGACAGATCCATGGAGTTGAGGGCATTGTAGAGCGAGGCAAGTGTTTCTAGGACTGGCGCCCTGAAATACTCCTCGAGAGCCAATAGCAACAGGGGCTTGTATATGTGCAGAAAAGGATGGCGAGTGCATATGGCCATGGCTTTCACAATGGCACCTCTGTGCAGAGTTAGTGTCTGGTAAGCTCGTTTGTCGCAAGTTATTAGGGCCGCCTTACCTCTTCACGGTGTTGTCCTGCTTGGTGTTGACCAGATTCAGGACGTAGACCAAGGGTGGCCCATCTGGATCCGGCCCACCCTCGCTTTCTGTGTCGTCGTCGTCGTCTTCGTCATCATCATCATCGGCCTCGGGTTCGTTGTCGCTGTCGCGGTCCTTGCGCTCTTCGGCGGGGGCAGTCGCATTGTCATTGTCGTCTTCTAGGCCGTCCTTGCGCCGCTTTCTCCGTCGCCTGCGCTCTCTCCGTGCTTCGCGCTCCTCCTCGTCGACGGTCGTGTCCTTGTGCAGAAAGAAAATGGTCCAATCCTGGCTCCGGACGTGGGCCTGATCTGGCAGCATGAGCTCGGCTAACATGGTCTCGTCACCGCTTATGGCGGCGGGATACTGGTGCTCCATGATGGAGCCGCGGTCAATGTCAAACGAGGCGACGAGTATGTACTCGACATGATTCTCGATGGCATCGGCGGGATACTGGGGGCGCAGCTTCATGCCAGCTCTTGCGTGGGACATGGCGGAGAGGTGGCGGAAGGGGTCGTCGCGCTCCGACTGGGTTGAGTCGTTCTCCTCGCCCTCGCGCAGCATGGGGGGCTGCGGGGAGCGGGATTTGGGGTAGTGGCCATTGCGGGTAGATGGTGAGCGCGAGGGCGGGAAGGAGGAGAAGGAAGGCTGGCGTTGCAGAGTCAAGGGCTGGGCAGGACTGGGACCGCCTGGTCGTTGTGATATGACTTCGGCCATGAGTGTTCGTTCTCCCTCTGCTGTACTATGTATGGGGCCCTGGTTGCTTGCATTCCCTATAGATCTACAGGCGCTAGCGTTAGGGGGGCCAATGCCACAGATGGTCCGAAACCAATGTCACCCTCACGACCATGGCGGCAGCCAGTCGGGGCGAAGGAGAGGGCGAAGGGGACACGAGGTGCGGGCTCAATGGCGCTGGGGTGGGCGACAGTGCAGGTGCACGCATCCCACCGCCGGAGTGCATTCGCGAGTAGGAAGCGTACTTACAAGAGTCGATACGTACGTACATGTGTAGTCCATACATAAGGTTATAATAATATCTAGTTATCGACGTACGGGCTAACTGCATCTGCTGGGGCCGGCGGGCTTATCGATTGCCTAGTCCCCAGCGCACGCCTGGTCTGGTCTGGTTGCTAGGCCACGCTGCCGCCGCAAAACACCAGCCACGGTCAACAAGCGCCGTCACCACTATGCGACGACGTTAGGATACTATATTGACGCCCTCCAGCCCCCAACACAGACACATGCACATACCACGCGCTCATGGACTCGACCACGCCCACGCCCTACAAGCCCTCGCCGCTGTCCTTCAACAACGCCCGCCAGTCGCCCTTCCGCCGCCCGGGCTCCATCCGAGAAGCCTCACCCTCGACTCTACGGCCCTCGACGCCAAACAGCTCTCCTCTGAAGCCCAAAGACACGCCCAACACCCCCTCGCAAGCAAACCTCCGCCCAACCGCTGCTGCTGCTGCTGCCCCCGCCACTGCTACCGGGCCCGTATCACAAAATCCTCCGCCATGGCTGCACACGCGCACAAGATCAGGCACGCCTGAACCACCCGCTTCGCCTGGCCGCCATGTCTCGCCCACGCGCAATGCACCACCACCCACGGCCCAAGGCACCGGACGCCCTCTGAGCACGGCGTCCATTGCTGCCATGTTCGAGGGCACCGCCAAGGACGACACGCCGGCACCTCTTTCCTTCCGCAAACAGTCGCCGCCTGTTGACCCTGTCAAGCCGATGGAGAGGCCAATTGAGAAGCCAGCAGAGGTTCATGTAGATCGGTTCGCACACCTCTCACCAGCACCCTCACCCGCACGCTCACCTGCACGCTCGCGCGAGCCTTCACCCGGGCGATTGGCAGCCCGGCCACCGACCATCCGGCGAATGGCTTCGAGTGACGCCCTTTCCAAACTGCCGCCGCCCCTCCTACACAGCATGCGAGAGTCGTTTAGTGTCATGGACCGCGACGATGATGGCCATGTAAATGCTGCAGATGTGGCTGATATGCTGTCCCAGCTCGGTCTCTCTGCGACCCCGTCCCAGCTCTCGACATACTTCAACGGCGCACAATCCATCAATCTGGCCAACTACCTGACAACACTATCCGATCTTCTGGGCAACCTCTCGCACCAGAGCGAGCTGAGCGCAGCTTTTGAGGCATTCGATGACAATGACGACGGGCAGATTGACTTGGCAGAGCTGAAAGATGCCCTGCTGCACACGGCACCGCAGCCAGGAGAGACGCTTCTTACCGAACGGGAGATCAACATGGTAGTTGAGGGTTTCAGCGGGCGAAGAGCCTTTGGAAAGGGAGGCAAAGGTCTGGGCAGAGGAGAGGTGTTTCGATATCACGATTTCCTAGCAAATCTGACTGGCGGTGGCAATGGCGGAGACAATACCGAAGGTGCCGCTGCGTCAGCCTAGTGTGTTTGTAATATGCATTGCTGCATTCCCTCACGCCTCGAGTTTACGGCGTTGTATCATGTTATGGAATGAATGTTGATGGCCTGGTGCCTTGGTAGGACGGCATGGGGACTGGCATGCACAAAATACATCTTATTAATAAATGGAATGGAATCTGAGCCTAGCCACAAGAGGCTGTTTTTTTTACTACGTATTAGCGTATGAGGATTGGTTTGTGAGAGTTGTCGCTGACAAAAAGGTGGGAAAGCTAGTTGGGACAATGGAGGGTTCTTGTCAGTGAGGTTCCATGCACATATCTGGGGACCCTGGTCTTTGTCAAAAGTCGGTGACAGCACCGTGAGCGATAACTCGAACGTTTGCCTTTGCTTTTTTTCTACGAGACCGGATGACATGCATTCTTAGCACGATACGCGTTGCCTTGTCTTGTCCACCGTTCTCTTCCTCATGGGATTTGAGCGGAGCTGTCGGTGAGATTGCGTGGCATCGTGTCTTGCCCATCACAATGGCATGCCGTCATTGTGCTTGTACCGGGCACGAGTCAAGGGCGGCCAAGCATGGGGGAAAGAACGGAGACGAAAACGTGGCCCATTGACTAGAAGCTGTTACCGTGGGTTCGCCGTGGTGTCTTGAACCCTGTTGTTGGTGTGTTGTCACGATGGGCGGTGGGCATTTCGATTGGAGGGCGGGGCACGTGATGTACAGCACATTGGCGCAGATTGGGCAGCTCCGTAAATCGCCATCCACTCGTTCGCGAATCTGTGGAAATAGTGTCGCAGTGGCTCTTGAAGCGGCTAGCAGTAGTGAGTTGGTCGGGAAAAGTCACAGGTGTAGTCGCATCTAGCACCCTCATTGGGCCCGTTTGCTGCAGCACAGACATCGTTCGCGCGCTGCAAGAGCGATTGCAGAGCTTCCAGCATTTTATATCTACCACTCGGCCCCTCCTCGCCTCTGCCATTTCTCCGCATCCAAGATGAGTGGTCCTGGTGAGAATCGGTAGGTCCAGAGGAGCGCCCACCCGCCTTGCTGCACACAACTGACGCATGCCTCACAGCTGGCGACGGCAGGGTCAAGCCAACCGTAACTCAGGCGCAAGCACCCCCACCAAGGACGCTGGTGGCCGGCCGCAGTCCATGGCCGCCGCACCTGCGGGCAATGTCTGGGGAACCAAGCAGGCAAAAGCCTCGGGTCCTACTGCGCCAGCTGCACAAGCTCAGGCCCAGCCCGAGCACCATGTGCCTGTAAAGGACTTCAATGCCAACGAGGTCAAGGAATTCCTCAAGAAGAGTATGTTCGCCAATGTACAAGTCACAGCCCAGGGCTAACCAAAGTATAGAATACCTCGAGAGTACCGCCAGTACGAGCCACGTAGTTTTCCACGCATATGCCCTAGTAGTGCTAACATTAGCCTTGTAGACCAACCAGCGGTATATCACAAGGTCCCGGGTGACTCGGTGTCGAACAGGAGCAGCGGAGCATGGGGCAAAGGCGGTGAGGCGCTTATGTATAGCAAGTATGCGGACATGGAATACTGATTCGACGCAGGCACCATGCCGCATCTCATGACAACGGGACAGGACTTCTTCACGCAGCTCAAGAAGCAGCTGGCGACGCTGGACCAGACCAAAGCAGCGCAGTAGTTGCAAACAAGCGATGATTGTTTCAGCGGCATTCGGGTAGGCATTGCAGGCGTTCTTGGGCACGGTTTTCTGGGTGACTACATGGCAGCACCTTGCAGGAGCATGGTATGGCTTTGAAAGGGGGAAAAGGCGTTTTGGAGCCTGCGAAGGTGTATGTTTTCCAGGCTAGCATCGTGGTAGGCGATGGCCATGTGGTTGACGACAGGGTCATGGGATTTGTGTGTATGTATGCTGTAGGGATGCACGCAGGGACCGGGCTGGGATAGAGGAGGGGACGTGGGCATCTTTCAATACGAGCCTCGAGCCGGCAGCTGCATCCATTGTTTTGACACCCACATTTGCAGAATTAGATGGTCAAGTGAGGTGTATAGTCCTGTGTCGATGTGTGCTGGCTGTGGGCGTGGTTTGCATATGACAAGGATACCCATACCTTCTCTCCTTTGCGAGGGACCGTCATTTTCTGACAGGCCAATCCCGAGCAGGCAGGGCAACAAGCGGCAACTAAACACTGTGCGAGGGGACCTGCTGTGCAACCACATCGGCTTTGTTGTTTGACTGTTTATCAGTGTTGCGCCTGTTCTCCCGCTCTGCACTCACACATATACATAGAAAGATACCGTACCGCCAAGTGCCGCCAGTGGCCATCCATCCCCCCTCGCAGCACCGCCGGTACCTTGCATCGAGGCTGCAGTTGCGCAACCACAGCCGAGCCCGCAACCTCAAGTTTAGGGGTACCAGTCACTGTCCACACGCCGCTACCCCGCCACGCACCTCTCCTTTTGCAACTCCTGCTCAGCACGCACCGCTGTTGCTTGCACGAGGTTGGGCCACATCGAGCCCTCGGCTGCCAGTGCTGCGCGACAGAGGCGCATTGCGCTCCTTGATCACGCTCGGTTGAACCCCGATTGGGCTCTCCTAATGCGGTCCACCTTTCCTTGACCAGCGACTTCACGATCCTCGGACGCGTTCGGCGCATTCCCATCTGGCCCTTGATCCACCCACCCGTAGCGCCATGTCCTCTCCACCAGACACACCGACTCACCGTCCTCTATCCTCGCACCGTCGACACCCCGACAGCCTGGACATGTCCCACAACAACTCTTCCAGGCGCCAATCCTTCAACCGACGCTCTTCCGGCTACTCGCCCATAACCCCGCGCTCGTCGCACGACTTTGACGACGCCTCTGCACACAACTTTGACGGCGCCATAGACGGCAATGGTCTCGGAAACCTGGCCGACGAGCTGGGCGAAATATGGGACGACGATGACGAGGCCATAGACGGCGACTACGGTGAGGACATAGACGAGTCGCACGGCGACCTCGCGGCCATCGGCACCGCCATCGAGCATGACGGCTCATATGGCATCGACAGCGTAGCCAGTCTCAACGGTGTGCGTGATAGTGGTGTGGCCATGCAAGACTCTCCTCCCACTGGCCTCAGCCCAGCCTCGGCTGCAAAGTCAAAAAAGCATAATAGGCAAAAATCGTTGTACGACGGCTCCGACTATGGCGATGACTCGGACCTGGACAACGAGGGCATATCACCGGCGCTCGAGTCGAGAATGGCAGCTATTGAAAGCCTGGCACGGCGGGGCATGGAAGAGAATGGCAGCCCGTCAGACGAGGTGGTCAAGCGAGTGACGGAGCAACTACGAGACTTGGGCAGCCAGATTGCTATAGAGAACGGATCCACAAGGTAGCTTTGTCCCTTTCCTTTTTGAATGATTTATGCTAACAGAGAGAAAAAAAACAGACTTAAAACAGCTCACGATGCTCTCACAACACACCTAACCCACCAGTCCCGTACCCTAACATCTCTAGCCGCCTCCTTCTCGGGTCCACGACCTATCATGCCCGACCTAGACACCATCGAGGAACTTTTGCCAATCATACAATCAACACTGGACCTGCTACCCCATTCTTCCACTGAGCCACTCGTCGCCCTCTCCCATCTCACACACTCGAGCCGCGAGCTCCTGCAACATCTCGCAAACGTAAGCGACACGCTACACATGTCCCGGCAAACCACCATGAATGCCACCCGTAGGCTCAAAGTTAGTAAAGAACAATTACAGGACTGGAAACGCGACAATGAACAAGCAAAGGAGGCACAGGAGTATATTGAACATGGAGACTGGGACCGGCGGCTCAAAGAGAGGGAAGCCAAACGTGCATGTGCAGACGTGCTGGATGGATTCGAGGACGTTTGTGGACAATGGAGAAAGAGGCTTTGCGATGGCCTGGGCGCGACTACTGGGTAGAACTCGCCTTGCGTACCTTGCTAGTAGTTTCTTTTCTTCTTTCTTTCTCTTCTCTACTCTACACTTGGGGAGGCTTCGCTGAAAAAGAATAAGACTGATATAGAGTCTGTGGCATCTTTAATGGCGATGCGAATCAAGAATATTCGGCAAAGCATCTCGGCACTACAATACGGGACTTTTTATGTTTCCAGACGCTAGGGAAACGAAATTGGGGCGTCCCTGGCGGATTATACTAGACGGATCGTAGTTCTTTTTGTTTCATTTATTTGGGAACAATATGTGGATTTTTTTTTCTCTGTTGTTTATCCGCCTACCCTTTTTCTTACTGTCTTTTCCTTTCTTTTACAAATTTCATATGTACATTTTTGCATCGTCATGGTCGTATGGTGTTTTTGTATGGCATTTGATAGATGGCACCTTGGTAATACCCCTCCCCATTTATACACTTGGCTTTCTGAGGACAAGCATGTAGTAGCAAATATTGGCAATCCTTCTGTAGACGAAAGAATGAAAGGTAGTACAAATTGTAGGGGAGTTGGTGATTTGATATGTGGTGATGGGGACGAACAAAGGTACTGGTAACTACAGAAAAACTAACAGTGTATGTATGTACATGTGTATCTGTGTCTATGCAAGCTTCTGGGCTGACCTTACATCGCTTACCCCAGTTCCTTGCACAATCTTTGCCTCGACAACCCCGTACACGGGTATCTCCTGTAACCTCTCGACAATGTGGTGTAGTGTGGGTAGTGCTTTCCAGTCAAGTGCGTCAAACGCAATCTCGGCCGTCGAGGCAGTCAGCGTCTGCTCAATCTTCTTCTCCACCGCCTTGCTTTCCTCGTCACCCGGAAGGAACGCAGTGTACTCGACATCAGCCTGTCCGCGCTGCTTGCTACCCGCACTCGCAGTAGTGGGTATGTACTTGTGGAACAGCAGGCCATCGTCTCTAGGAGGTTCTGGCTGGACAGCCGGAGCCTCGCCGTTTGCAGTACCAGCTTGTTGTAACCCTGAGAGCTTCAAGGAGCAGAATTTCGACGACATCCAACTCGCCTCCAACACGCACTTGTCGTCCGTCCTACTCACCGTCAGATCAGCAAATACCTTGGGAAACCCGAGTTCCTCCCTCCCACTCAAAATCGGATCCGCAAGGTTCTCGAACAACACAGGCAAATACGTCCCCACAACCGTATCCCCATCCTCCTTCACGTACTCGATACCATGAACATACAGCCCAAAATGACTGTACCCCCGTCCGCCCAACCACTCAAGATTCCCCAGCTGGGTGACTGCGAATGTAGCATACGCCGTCGTATCCGCACTGGCAAACTTGAACTTGCCACTCGGCGGCAGCAAATTCTCCAACACCGTCCTACTCGTCCTCACCTTGACACTCGTCGTCGAAAACGTCGCCGTACTTCCATCCCTCTGCCTCCCATAAAAGTCCTGACGGGGACCCGGCATGGGCCCAAACACCGTCGGCATTCTCCACAGTAGACTCTTATTATTCTCCCACTCCCATTTCCGCAGCACCTGGCTGGAATAGTGCCATTCGTCGTGGCCAAAATTGTAGTTTGTGAATCTTGTCGTGTCGAGGGGTGGGCCGGTGCCGAGATCTTTGCCCGCGACTCGCGAGTATTCTTGGATTGTGCTGGCGCGGTCGTAGCGGCAGCGCTCGTAGAGTTTGAGGCGGGAGGGGATGGACGAGGGGGGTACACCTAGGGGAAGCATGACGGCGAGGGAGGCGGCGTCTTCGATTGCTTGACCTGCGCCTTGGCCTTGGTCTGATTGTTGTCAAAAAAATTGAGTTAGTTTTCATTTCGTTTTCTTCTTCTAGAGGTTTGGAAGGGGATGAAAGGTTGAACTTACGCGGCGTAAAAGGATGAGCAGCATCACCTATCAACACCAACTTCCCCTCTGTCCAACTAGGCAACTGCTCCATATCTAGCAACTCCCACACCTTGAGCGTCTCTTCATCCGCCATACCCAGCAGCTTGAGCACCGCAGGCTCAAAATCTTTGTACACCTCCAGCATCTTGTCCAGGTTTCCCTTATTTTGCCAATCACTGCTTCCAGGCTCTTGCGCATCAATCTGGCTCTCAGACGTAGGATGAATGCACACGAAATTCAGAAGTGTATTGTCAGACGTCGGGTACACGACTACTCTCCTGTCGCGAGCAAAAATCATGACCAGATGCCCTTCTTTGTCTGCAAACTTGCGTGTCTCGGGGTCGTCTAGAGCTTTTTGGCGGGGGAAGAGGAAGCGGAATGCGCTCTTGCCACTACCGAAGACCTTGATGTTTTCTGCGCCTGGGATCCGCAGGCGGGTTTTGGAATGGACACCGTCTGCGCCGACGATGATGTCGCTTTGGATTCTTTCGCCGCTCTCCAGCACAACAGTGCCTTCTTTGGGGTCCACATCGACGACTTTGGAGCGGAGCTTGAGCACGGCTGGTTTGCCTTTTCCTTCTTCGCATGTAGCTAGTCGCTTCAGTTCGCTGTGTAGACTCACGCGGTGGGCGAGTTGCCAGGGGTGCTGCCACCGTCCTGCGCTTTGTTCCAAGTCTACACTGAAGAGTTCCCGGCCGTTTGGGAGCATCTGCGTCATCCGCTTGCAACTGACCGCGCCTCGCGCTTCGGGATTCAGACCCATGCGGCGTAGAAGGCCATTGGCATTGGGGGCGAGATGTACGGCGGCGCCGAGTTCGTTGGCGAAGCGCGAGGCTTCGAGTAGAGTCACCGTGTGGCCTTGTTGTCGGAGGAAGATTGCTGCACTCAGACCGCCGATGCCTGCTCCACATACTGTGATGTTGAGTGGTCGCTGGGAGGCGTCGTCGTGTCTGTTGACGCCATTGACATCGTTTATGGTGGTGCCGTTTGTGAAGTCCATGGTTACGGCGCAAGATACACTGGACGAAAAGAAGACAACGAAGCGGTACCAAGCACTAAAAGTATGGAAGTGAACAACGATTAATACTGGAGATCGGAATAGATGCCAGCGAACTTTGCCTTAATTCCCGCTTTTTGCTCCTAGCCACATCGTGGTCACACCAAGGTTCGGTTCGTGGAATTAGATCCTTTCCCCCCCCCTCCTCCACTTCCCGGGAATAGGCTCTTCTGCAGATGACCGCATGAACGCATGTTTTTGGCGTTCTTCCACTTTAGGACATGTTGGACCCCGCGTCTGAATGGATGAAAGAACGTCGGCTGTTTAATTGGTGTATCGTGTGTGGCACACCGCAAGATTGGATTGCATTTGGAAAATGCATGTCAGCATGAATGCATTCAGTGTATCGAAAGGAAAGATGTAGGTTAGTATGTTATTACTAAGCAGCTCGCCAGATGAAGTAGATTGCCGTTTTCCATCTCAAATGTGATACGAGGAAATGTACATGCGCATCGCTTCTCAATGACAAACAAACCTCCCTAACTCTCACCCTGCATTCCCCCAATTTTCAACAGAAACAAATAAATAAAGACCCCTCAAACTCCCCAAATCTCCCAAAAGCCATTCACAACTTCACCACTCCCCACCAAGTTTATACCCAACGTTCCACACGCGCCCCAGCGAATTCCTCCAAATCTTCGACATGGCCTAGTTTCCCTGTTAGCCCTCTCTCTCTCTCTCTCTCAAAAAAAGACTACTCTTCCCCTCTCTCTCAAAAAGGCAATTGAACTCACCGACTGCAAAAACACTCCCGTAAACATAGTCCCTACAAACGCCTGCTCAATCCCATTCAAATACACCCTCCTCTCACTCTCGTCCAACTGCGTATTCACAGGCCGGTACGCAGGAACACGGCGATGCTGCGTAGGCCAATGACTCGGATTCTGCTGCGCATTCGCTGCGGGATTGGCATGCGCGTTTAGACTGGCATCGTGACCGCCTTCTGTGGTGTGGTGGAGATCGTAGTCTGCTAGTGTGGCGGCGAGGGTATAGTGTGTTGGGTTTGCGGTTGTTGTTACGGACATTGTCGCTGTATTTCCTGCGGGATGGTGAAAAAGAAAATGGAAATAGTAGTGGTAGTAGTAGACGGCGGCGGCGGCGGCAGCGGTTGTTGTTCAGTGAAAGACACGGGTGAGAGGCGTAGATGTCGGGATTACCAAATGGTCCCTGTTCCGGTGCTGACAAGACGCGGAGACGGCGGCAGGCGGGACGGAGGGGGAGAATGAGGTGGGGCGCTGGGGTTCGGAATGTGGAGGAGCCTGGATATGCGCGCTTCCGTGCTGGAAAGTCGTCTCATCGCATTGCCGTCGGGTTGGGTGGGAGATTATACCGGTGTGGTCCGGGGATGTTTTTCGCGCTTACATAGTAGTAGAGATTGCTGCTTTCCTCCAGTCTTCGAAAATTCTGTTGTGATTTTTTTCTTGTTCGGTTTTGCAGTCTCATCATGTCGTCGTCGCCAATTACCCCCGAAGCCGCGCTGGAGATCCTCCAGGCGACGGCCCTCACAGCACGCTGCCACAACGCCTTTTTTAGACAGAAGCAGCTCAAGTCACTGCATGATGTGCTGCGTAATAGCAGTGATGCTATCAGAAACGCTATCAAGCAGGATACACATGTGTCAGATGAGGAAGCAACTACAGAGGTTGCTGTTGTCCTCGGCCTAGTCAAAGAGCATTATGCCTCCATTGATGCCACAAAAGAGCTGGAAGCGGAATACCGGATCACAAATGGCAAAGATGCTAGTGATAGGAGAGTTCCGTGGGGTGTTGCATACATTGAGCCGCAAAAAAGCCATACACCTTTCTTTTCGGTCCTGTCGCCTTTGAGTGCAGCTGTTGCAGCAGGTACCTGTGTAGCGCTCAAGGTAAGCATCACTCTTGGATTCTCCCCCCGCTGATTCACAACTAACAAAAAAACAGCTTGAAAACAACCTCCGTGCTCTCCCTGCTCTCCTCCGGAAGCTCCTCACCAAAGCCCTCGAATCCGACACCTTCCTCATCATCTCATCCTCCCCACCCGCCGACTCCCTCTCAACCTGCCTTCAAGTTCTCCAAGAGACGCAAGTCAGCCAACCAACATACTCCCAGCACATCTCCCCTCAAGGCAAGGTAATCGCAATCGTAGACCGCACCGCGGACCTTGCCACCGCAGCCTCACACCTCGTCACCGCCCGCTTCGCCTTCGGCGGCACATCCCCCTACGCCCCCGACATAATCCTCGTAAACGAATTCATCAAGAAAGACTTCCTCGAACACGTCCTCCAGCTCTCCTTCCGCTACCTCGCCGGCTCCGGCTCCCTCGCCAACGGCTCCTCCAACCCCAGCACTCAACAAAAATCATCATCCTCATCGCGGATCTCATCTTCCTTCTCCACCCTATCCTCCTCAAAATCCTGGAATCTAACTACAATTTCCCAAGGTGACAACGGCGCCATCGTCGAACTTTCGAATCTAGCATCGCTGCCTCCAAAATCCACACAACCTATTCTTGCAGTGTCGGCCATAACATCGCTCGAACATGCAATCAGCCTCGTTGAACAAGATCTCTCCCCGCAGGACACCCTGCTGGCAAGCTACCACTTCGGTGCCAACGCAACGGCAAAGTATCTCTCGCAATTCATGCCGGCGGCGGTGTCGTTTGCAAATGGTGTGCCATTTTCGCTGCTTCTTGGGCCCGCTGCCCCAGAACCTTCATCTCAGGTTTCTTTCGAGGTGGAGAAGAGGTATACAGTTGAGCATTTTTCGCGGCTCGCGCCGGCGTATGTGACGGTGCCGTCGAGTCAGAAGGTGCTGCAGAAGGTGCTGGGTGGGAAGGAAGGAGGGAAGGTGGCGAGTGAGATGTTGGGGAAGGCGAGGCAGGAGATTAAGGAAGCGAAGCGGAAGGAGTCGATTGCGATTGGGTATTTTGAGCAGGGGATATTGATTGGGTTGGGCGTTTACGGTATTCCGCTTCTCACGTGTATTGGGGCATCGTTGTTTTTTGGGGTTAGGGCTGGGTTGAGGAAGTTTGCGATTATTTAAGTGTTGTTTTCTTTTTCTTCTATTGAGGGTATGGATGGGCGGGCGGGTAGATATGATTTGTAGATGTATCAATCAATTTCTTTGTGCTTACCTAGGCGGGATAAGAGAGTAAATTTCTAGATTCATTGGTAACCAAAGTGCTCAGTACACCACACTGAGATCCATCGTAAATCAAGGCATTTCTTCTTGCTATATAACATTCTACCCGATGTACAAGGGCATCGCCATGGATCAGATAAGGCCAGCCAATGAGCATACATACATACGTGCATACAGACAACGTAAATCATGCAAACCACACTACATATCTGAGGTAAGAAGCCTAAATCGGCTCTCCATGAGGAACCCACTTTGCCGTCCAAATACGTAGCCTCTTACCCCAGATAAGCATGGGAATAGTAAGCAAGCCGAAGAGGCCCATGAGCATACCAAAGATGCCAAACGGCTCCGCCGGACCATCATGCATGACCCACTTGCCGACGAAGAAAGTCCAGGCAAAGCTAACCACTGCGCGCGTCGAGGTAATAGCGACGAAGCAGTCACCGGCAAGGGCGCCATATGCTTCAATGATATAGTTGAAACCCACCGATGGCGCTTGCATGAGACCGAAAGCGACGAGACCGAGCCCAAACTGCAGGCCCACCCAGCCCGTTGGCGAGGGGTTCTGCGCAACGAAGCCGAAGATGAGCGAGCCGATGGTGGCGGCGAAGAGGGCGGGGAGAGCGGTGACGAGACGGGATTCTGGTTCAGAGAAGCCGTTCTGATCCTTCTTTGCGAGGCGTTTGGTTGTGAAATCAGCGACAAAGTAAGTGTACATCTGAAATACCCAGGAGAATTAGTGGATGTCTGGAGTGGAAAGGTTGCTAAGGTTCAAAAGACTTACACAGCCTAGGATAGTCCCAATGATACCGCCGATGTTGATCAGTCCGACACCCTTGCCCCAGAGATATGGGGGTTTGGCGACAATTTGAGGAGCTACTGTTGACATGGTTACCTAAAGTCGAGTTAGTGGTGTCTTTTTTTTTGAATCTTTCAGTGTAGTCTTCACTCACAATCAATCCGACGAGTCCAGCATACCATAATGAAACCAGCCACACTCCAGGTAGTCGAAGGACCTTATAGGGAGCCAAGAATTTCGTACCAATGCCCGGCTGATATGTGATGAGTCTTAGGGAACGAAGGTATGAGTAGGAAGGGTACGTGGATGGTGCCACGGAGCCAGCAACGACAACACTCTCCTTGGTATCTGCAGTGACCTTGTCTGCAATGTCGTTTTCGGATGTGTATGAAGTTTGTGGGCGCTCATACAAAGTCTCAGCTTGGAATACAAGACAGAGAGCGAAGCTGATGGCTGAAAGGACAACATTCATCCAGTGTAGCCAGTCAAGACCCATGGGCCCGACAATGTATCCACCGCAAGTAGCGCCGACAAGAGACCCAAAGGCTAGGAAGGAAGTGTAGATGGCCTATACATAGCGCCGTTAGCATTCTGGTATGTTAAGAGCTTCTGTCACAATTACATACCATAGCACGTCCACGCTCGTGAACGAAGAATATCTCGCCAACCACATCCGGACTGACCGCGTCGGCAGGTGCTCCACCAATGCCCATGAATATACGTGCAGCCAGCAAACTATCGAAGCTTGTCGCTAATCCTGCCCACATGCTCGAGAAGACTAGCAACAACAGGCTACTCAGAATCACTGGGCGACGCCCAAAGGTGTTGGCCAAGGGCACCCACCACAGGTTGGCCGCCCCCAACATGAGGACGTTGACCGCAATGAGGTATGTCAGTTCTGAAAACCCTTTTGGAGGGAGACCAAGCACTGGTGTCGACGCGTATATCGGCAAAGCACTAGAGATCGATGACCCAGTGAAGTTCACCACAAAAGGGTGAATAGACATGACCGCGAGCATCACGAGCTTCCGCCATTTGGGCAGGTTCAGCGGGTCTGCTGGGTCTGACGTTGGCTGGGGTACCAGGCGAATCTCATCTTTATTCGTTTGCGATGCTGTCCATTCGAGATGTTCTGATGAGGCAAGTTGTCAGCTCTAGCAACCCCGAAAGTCTGTGTCGCGTCTTACCAACCAGTGTTGCAGTTCCAGGGGGCCTGGCATTACGCACCTCCTCTTTGGAAAGCTTGAACGCCGCGCTAAAGGATGTCATTGCGGCTGATGGTATGTACAAATCAGAATGGAAAGCCAAAAAACCGCAATGATCACTGGATTGTGGACATGAGAAGCTTCTCAATCTAAATAGACCACACCGTGCTACAAGACTCACTTCCCATCCTTATCCGTGTGGGTGCCCAGCCTGCAGGAATGGGCGAACAAGGGTCACAACATGTTTCATGGCCAGCCATTGGACGAATCGACATGGGGTTTACCCCAGTCTGATCTCAAATTCTGGGGTCACTCGGAATGTGGGGGACGGGAGTCTGTGTGCAGGAACTATTCTTCATATAGCTTAGAAATGCGGGGATATCACTTCGTCCAGATCGCCCAGGCCTGAATACAATTAATAGCCGTTGCCACCTAATAGAAGAGCAAAGCAGCTTGGCGTTCGGGCCGACAGAATGAACCTCGGGTTGCGCGTGCATTTTACCGCACTGAGATAAAGCCGCCTGTGGGACCAAAGAACATGCACGTCAGATTGCGCGTATCCACCGATAAGAGGGTATATTGCTGAAAGAACACGGCGTTATTTCAATGACTAGTGACCGGCACCTAAAAGATTATACTGTACATAATTGGCAGACTTCATGCGCGGGTGCATTGTTGCGGCGATTATTTAATTGCCGAACGCAAACCTTCCAAAAGCTGCACCAAGTTCCCAACAAGCGGTGGGCACGGTTCTGAGGCATCGTGACGTGTCCGGAGGAGATGTATCAGGCCGTCCATGACCCCGCAGACATCATTTAGCTGGGTTGGGTTATGCGAACCATATGTTCGTATTGATGGTATACCCCGATCCAATGTGATGAATTTACGAGCGCTCAGAGAATCGTCTCCGTTTAGGACGACTGTGGTATCCATCTGTGTTGATTCTGGCGCAATGGATCGCTTGAGGAATCCATAGCACCACAGGATCAGCCCGGCATGGTAGACGGCAATGGCGTTGAAATTGTTCAACAAAGCCTTCGGCAACACTTCAGCGGCGCGTAAAACCTGACCAGCATGCCAGAGTGCTTGACGTGCTGAAGGAGTGTTGGTCCAGTCCCGTAGGCCAACGTATGCGATGCGCGCCTCTTCCTGCCCCTCGATACCTGCAAAAAGCTGAATGTCATCTAAAGGTGCGTTGAGGTGGACCAGCATAATCTCTAGAGTCATCTCCACGCTCTTGTTCATGGGTGGGCAGCTGAGTCTAAAATCCTCGAGCTGCTTGGTAAGATCTTGGTAGCGCGACGATAGTATGAGGCTGTTGTTCGACACGGCCTGTGACCGAGATGTCACTGTGCACATCTGGCGGTATTCCCAAATTGCGCCCCATATCATGTATAGGTACGTAAGGCTAGCATGGTCATGGTGCGAGAGGTGCCCTAGATTGAGAAAGCACTCCATGGCTGACGGCTTATTTACTGCCATCGGTGGCAGGTTCAAGTAGGCTGCTTTCCAGCTTGTTGCTGATTTAGCCTGCCAAAGAGCATGGGAGCTCTGTAACGGAAGTTGCATCTCAGCATAAGATATCAGTGGCGGCTTGAGTAATGCCATGGAGGATTGCCTATCAAACTCGAAAGCACGGTAGACTAAGCGAAGGAATGATTCTTGTTGGACCCAGTTGAGCCATTTAGTTTCCAATGCAGATCCTTGCTCATCTGGCTCAGGGCGGATTTCCTTCCATGTCGACCGGCGGAAGCGGGCGCCTCGCCGAAGCATTGTTACCAGCGGCTGGGTAAAGCTTTCTGTAATCTCCATTTTTCGGCTGATACCACTCCACATGCCCACTCCTAGCTGCAGGAGGAAGGTCTGCAGATGTTGGAGGTCTCTGATTGCTGTGTTGTCCTCTTCAAAAGTCCTAGACTGACCCATCCTTGAAGCTTCGTGCAAAGCATATCCGAGTTTTCGCAATGAGAAGTCGGGAATTGTGGCAGCTCCAGCAGATACTATACTCGCGAGCAATTCCGGATTCAGTTTTGAGGGGGAAAAGGTTGGGAGGTGAAACCAGGTGAGGGCGTCCAGGGATGGCGAGGTGAGAAAGTACTGGATCAGCCCATCTAGTAATTCTACGCTGGGAAAAGCCGACGCAATCTTCTTGACGTTCTCTGGAGTGCATGTTCCCAAGACCAAGGCCATCAAGCGGTCACGGCTTACGCGAGGAAGTCTGTAGACAAAGGAAGCACGACGTCAGCGACAGAAAAATTGAATGAATAGGCCTTGGCTTACTTTTCCGCTACTACCCGGCGTTGTGCAATGTGCGCGCGCCTATTATCTCTCTCAGCATCTGAAAAGGCCAAGTTTACTTGATCTGCGCTAGGGTTCCGAGAGCTCTGAGGAAGGTAGCGCCATATGCTCTGCTTGAAAGCCTCTGCTCTCCCTGGTGCCGTATCGGTCTCTGGGTGAGAATGTTCGGTACCTTGAGCATCAGTGGACGGTGTGTCGGCAGCAAAAGGGGCCTGGAAATTGTACTGATCAAGCAGTCCGAGATCGAGATCAGTAAGACCGACATCGATGTCAAAACTCAGATCCAATATACCGCGTGGAGTAGCCTGGCCAGAAAGAAAGGCGTCGAACGGGGGCATGTTTCGGAAGTAATCTGGTAGAAAGGGATTTTGTGCTGGCGTATTGTCAAAAGGTGGAATGGAGGTATCAAAAAAGGACATTGCTGATGTAGAGTCTTGATCTTCAAAGTTATGGTTCATTGGAACCAGCCCGTTGCCGGTGTTGGGTGGGGGTTGCATGGTGTTCATGACTGATGTGCTCGTGTCAGAGCCTCTGCATCCAGCAGAGTCAGTTTTGGTACTATTAGAGTCCACCATGGACAGATGTTGAGAGTTGTGGAATGGTTCTGGTGTCTGTGAGGTTGTAGACGCCGGAGGATTGGCATTCCCGCTCTGGCCAGGCAGCGATGAGGGGTAATCAAAGCCATTGGACAAATCGAGCAAGTCTTGAGCGGCATGGACAGCATCGATTTCGTGGCTCTCATTTTGGTCTGTAGCAAGCGACTCGGGTACCTTGCAGGGTATCTTCTTCTTTCTGCACCGACTGCATGGCTTCTCATCTTCACATCGGAGATGGCTCTGGGAGCAGGCTTCGCAGGCCTGGACCACTCTTGTGTCGCGAGAAATTTCACGCCTCTGCCGCTTGTTGGCGGGTTCTGTGTCGTGGTTTGCTACATGTCGCTTGAGCAAGTCTCTGCAGCATGTTAGACGAGTCTCGCAGCGACGATTGTGATGAGATGCGACCAAAACATCTTCACAAAGCACTCACATTCGGGCAAAGCCCTTGGAGCAGACTGGGCAGATGTACGGCTTAGATTTTGTGTCTGTTGAAGCGGTGTCAGTTTACTAGGATGCGACGATGTGTTTCTAAAGTCAGGCGCATCGGGTGTAAGGACACAGCCATCTTGTTGGTGTTTGAACAAGAAAGGGCGACTACCTTTGAGGCATGTCCAGAGCAAGAAGACGCCGACTATGCAGAACAAGCCTCGTACTTAGCAGACAGTGGCAGTAAACTCTTTAAAGTGGACGCCAGAAGTCCACGGAGCACCGAGGACGTCGGGCGCGAGGGCGTCCCACATCTCTCGCTCAACCACAGGTAGGTAGTGTACTAGTAGCAGGCAGGGACAAAAACTTACGCGCTCTCACGTGTCGGGTGAGGTGGTCTGCTCTGGTAAATGAGCGCTTGCAAGTGCTGCACTGGAACAGGCGCGCCTGCTCGGCATCGAGCTCGGCATGAGCAGGCTGACTGTTTTGTTGTGCCGTGCTAACCTGCATCATTGGATGCTCGTTGCTATCGGGTGAGATTGACGAGGGACGGCATCGGGAGGTGGGAAGTGGAGGGAGATAAGCTTACGTGTGGGGAGAGTGCCGAGTCGCCGTCGCCTCGTGTGCATTTGTCCGCATGCCAAGACAGGGTGGGCCCGTGTCCCGGCTTCGGCTGATCTGTGCCCGCCCCCCTTGTTTGTGGAAGCGGCGACCTACGCCCCCAAACACAGGGACGGACATGGCCCTCGCTTTTGCTCCTGCTCTCAGTTCGATTCCCTGTCGCTTCTGTGGCAACAATAGGGTCACGACTCCTTATCTTTCTCAACATATTTGTCGCAGAGAATGCTCCGGGTTTTCGTCTGATCTCACTGATTATTGAAGAGCCCACAAAATGCCCAATGTCGGACTCGGGTAGGCTTACTGCTAGGTGCAATAAGACGTGTATTGCCCGTACACATCCCTATCCCCTCCCCCACATCCCGACGTTTGCTATGGGGTCACACCCGCTCTCCCATAGAGCACCAGACCAGGACAGGTAAAGCCTCCACATTATCCGCACTTTCAACGGCATTTCTGTAGTCTCTATCAAGTGATATCCAAGATCGCGGCGACCACAGTACGCACTTCGCTACTCATCTTCGCTGCAACATACACACGACCTGCGTAGCCATGTCTGTCCCACCAGTCCACTTCTTCTCCCATGGCTCCACCATGATGCTGGGAGAGGAGTCCAAATCCGCCGACTACTGGAAAGCCTGTGGCGACGAAGCCCTTTCGCACGGCTTCAAAGGCGTCATCATGATGGGCGCCCACTGGGACGCTCGCGGCGTAAACCGCATCGACGTCGCCATGAACCCCAAGCCCGCAAAGTCCCCCGTTGCCTACGTCCACCCCCGCAAGTACAAGGACTATGAGCTTGTCCCCGACCTCGAGAGCGGAAAGAAATGCATTGCCGCGCTGCGAGAAAAGGGTATTGATGCTCGCCCAAACGACTCCTTTGACTGGATCCACGACACCTATCTCATCCTCATCCGCATGTTTCCTGAAAAATGTCCACCCACCACTATCATCAGTATGAACTCGCGATTCGACCCGCATTTGCATGCGCGTGTCGGCAACATCCTATCCAAGTTCCGCGACGAGGGATACATCATCATCGGGACCGGAGGCGCAGTCCACAACCTCTACCGAAACCACTGGGGCCAAATGCTCCGCTACTCGGACAACTTCGCCCAGCCATATCCCCCAGAGGCTCCTATGCTTGAGTTCCGTCAGTGCGTCGAGGATGTGTTTGTTCGGTGCTGCAGAAAGGGTGCCAAGAAGGGTAGTCTCACACGAGGAATCACAAGGTTGATGAAGCACCCCATGTTCAGAGATGCACATGCTACTGATGACCACTATATGGCTGCGTGCTTTGTTGCTGGCGTAGTTGATGGAAGTAAAAGGGAGACGGACGAGTGTGTACTTGGCGCTGAGGACTGGGAATTGGTGAATATGTGCAATAGCCAGTTTACAATTGGCAAGTGGATTTAGGAAGTTTGTAACGATATCCATGGTGGCTTTTTTTTCATTTCTAGTTCAATATACATACAAGTATTTTTTTGAATAAATTCTATCATCAATCGTGCATTACACTGAGGCATGAATGAAGAATGAAATAAATTAGATTCATGTTACTCGCGCTTTATACAGATTCACTTATGAGGTACTCCTAAAGCTAAACACTAGAGCTACAACGCTACCACACCGACGTTAACCATACATTGATTGAATTCTCGCAATACCTATCACAGCAGTCAAACACATGAGTATTACCAAATATACGAAATCTCAAGCATTCATTTTTTTTTTAAAAAAACACTACACCACCCATCCAATCCAACCCCCCTCCCTCCTTACTTCGGCGGCACAATAGGCAACGTAACATAATTCAGCGCCCTCTCAGAAAAATGCACATGATTCCACCCGCCAAACCGCTCCTCACTCCGATCCTCGGGATGAGTATGTTGGAAAATGCCGCTGCCCTGCGTATCCCCACTCGAAACCTCAAACACAATCTTACCTCCTTTCTCCACAATCACATTCGTCGGCCACACCTCCACATCCACTGCGTACACATCACCGGGGACAACGGGTTGCACGTCTGTGCTGAAGTAGTCGCGCCAGGGGAGATAGGGCCGGTGCTTGGGGTGCGAAGGGTTGGTTTTGCGGAGACTGACGCGAAGCCAGCCTTTGGCGAGGGGGATGGGGTCGCCGGCTGTGCCGGTGTAGTGGACTTCTTTGCCTGAGGGCGAGATGTAGCGGAGGGTCAGGAAGAGGTCGATGTCGGCGGGTGTGGCGCCCGTGGCGTGGGCCGAGAGCGAGACGTTGAGGTGCGCGACGATGTGCCCGGTTATCTCGGTTTCTTCTTCAAAGGGGGCAGTGGTGAATTGGAGGAGCTTGGGGTTGTCAAGGGTGCCGAGGGCTTCGTAGGAAAGTTTCTGCGGGCGGGCCACGATGGGTGCGATTTGAGTTAGGGTTTGGGAGGGGGTGAGGTAGAAGTTTGTGTAACGGGTTCGTGCAATGGGCCATTCGTTTTCGGTTCTTCTTTGATACACCTTTTCTTTCTCGGCGTCGTCGAAGCCTACGTCGCCCTTGCGGAGAACCATGTCGACTGGAGGTAGCTTGCCCTTTACTGACCAACCAACACGATCTTCGCCCTTGAGGAAAGCATCGAGGAAGCTTCGTTGTATCTCGACTTCTTCCTTGTAGTAGAAGGGTAGGTCGTGTCTTCCAGTGATCATTCGTAGATATTTGAATTCAGACCCAGCGTGAACGTAGCCTTCGATGTTGCCGCGAAGATGAAGTAGGATACCGCCCCAATTGCCGACCGATAGAAGTGGTACTTCAATATCACTCATATCATACTCTTTGCTTGCGTAGTATAGCTCGTCACGGAACTTGTACTTGGCAGTATCGATAGTCTGATCCTGTCGGTTCTTTGCGCGCACCTCGTCAGATAGGTTTCCGTCGACTGTGTCCGGTCCCCAGTTTCGTTCTGCGCGGCCTGGGCGACCATATTGATTCGTGATGACTTGACGGTTCCTGAAGAAATTGGATTAGCATTGAATTTTCTTGATAGAGAGGACTTGTCAGACTTACCACCAAAAGTCGATGAACTTATTACTCAAGATACCTCCATGACGGCACCTGTCTCGGTAATAATCACTCATACCTTCCCATGGTATTATCGCAGCCAAGCCTTTGGGTCTGCGCGCTGCTACACGCCATTGCGATCCAGCGTAGTAGCTTATACCGAGTAAACCGACCTTTCCAGACGACCAAGGCTGCTCAGCTGCCCATTCGACGACATCAAAGAAAGCCTCGCTAGTTCCTCTTGACATTGTGTCAAGGAAGCCTGGCGACTGACCAAGGCCACGCTCATCGGCGCGCACAATGATGTAGTCATGCTTGGTCCAGAAACCAGGGTCTGGTGTTTCCCATGCTGAATGATCAGAATGGTGCTCAGAATTGACTTCCGAGAAGGATTTTCCATGGAAGCTATGAGACGTCAGTCGCTGTAAACAAGAATCAGATATCACCCTACGTGCTCTTTGTAATGAATGTCTTTTCCGTACGGTCCATAAGTCACCAGCACCGGAAGTTTAGTACCTTCCTTGGTTGATTTCGGACGATAAACATTGCAACGAATAATGCCCTTGGAAGATGTCTTCAACGGCACTGCAGCATTCTCTTCAAAAATGTAGGGAAACGACGACTCGTCGATGCGGTGCGCGTCCTTGACTTCCAGCTGTTCAGACATTGTGTAGGTGGTGATGGAGTATGAAGAAAACCATTTTTCCAGACATTTTGGATATAAAAGATCCGTCGTGACGCGTTGCGAGTGCCGGTGCGGGCAATACGCCGCTGTTCCAAGTGCAGCGCGTAGAGGGGCAGTATCGGAATGTGGGGGGAAGTGTACTACTTGCGTAGCGTCGCGAATGCCCCGCTAGTAGCCGGAGCGATTTCCGTACCCCAATACTCGCCGTGAAACAAGATGGTTGAAATGTAGACTCTTTCAGTAAATCTCTAGATGATTGCCTGTATGCGCGTTCGGGGATTACGAGGATGAAAGCGTATTGGTTTCCCTTCAGGATGTAATTCACGACTGCATTCAAAAAGTTTTGACACGCGTTTACTAGATGCCCAGGAATTTGCGTTAGTAATTGTGATAAGTATATAGCATGTAATCAAATCGAAATCACAATTCATTCACAATACATCTTACTGCAGAGAAATATATTTGATTGATATTTACGAAGCCAATAATGTAAATCCAGCTCAAGTACACTACGACGACTTCGGCACACCCTGCATCGTTCCATAATCTTCCTTCAAAACCTCACCATTGACTTCTACCTGTTTGCATTCCTGAAGCACGTACATCATCCGTCCCCAAGACGTCGAGCTCAGGTTCCTCCAAGCATGCATTGTGCCCCTTTGAATCGCAACGTCTCCTCTACTCATGCGCCTGGTTTCTCCAGAATCTAGTACTAGCTCGAACTCGCCCTCCAACACGACACCGTAGTCTAGCGATACCGTGCGATGCATTGGTGATAGATGGCCTGGCGCTACATCTACGAAGCGGAGGACCGTTCCTCCTGAAACGACGAGACCGGGTGAGCTCTCTAGATATGGTTTGTAGACTTTTAGGTCGGCATCGTTGTTTAGGTCGACAGGAAATCCCTTTGTTACATATCCCAGTCGGAAGTCTGCCCCTGGAATGGGATCAACTTTATGCTCGTCGGGAATGGCATTGGAAAAGACGGCCTGTTTTGTGGCTGGGTCGTGGGTTGTGATGAAGCGATTGATCTTGGGGAGGTCATTTGGGATATCGGTTGGAGGAGCCATGTTTCTGGAAAGTGGCAGCACGTAATAAGACGGTATGTAAGACTGAAGAGAGATTTTTGATGAAGAACTTCTTGCTGGTAGAGAAATATTTCCCGAGAAATTGAGTGCTGATAGACTGTAGCAAAAAAAAGGACGTGAGACAGTGTCATCCAAAGACTCGTCCACTACCTTCCGATGTGGAGGGCACATTTACTAACGAATATGCCATCTGCATCTGCCGACACGGGGCCGACGCGTTCTAGGTAGGACTCGCTGCATGCTTAGTGTACTTGGGTATTACTTAGATTGGAGGTTCACATTAGCCGCGTGGGGAACAGGCATGGTACGACTTAATTCTTAGGGTAATGCGTAAGAGGGGTTCACGGGTGCACCTCGGGGACTGAGGACGGGTGCCCAGTTCTGCTATCGATAAGAGGCATGAAGCAAGCTCTATGCCAGATGGCCACGCTGAGCCCAAGATCGAGCATGGCGGTTGCACCTGTTTTGTTAGTTTCAGACAATGGGTAGGTAGGCATCTTGTATTGTGGATCAATTGAGGTGAAGATGGTAGTGTAACAGAAGCAACTCGAACCACTTTGAGTGTATCGTGCATATACAGCTCTGTTTCTGCAGAAGTTTACAAAGCGTTGCTGTGCCTTGGTAAGACAATTTGAGTATCTGATATCTGCAACCAATACTGCATTCAGCCTTCCGGTCTTGTCGGGTTCCAATTACAAATCTATAGCGGGACAGGTCCGATGTGGGGAATGACATCCGAAGCATTGAGCTACAACCCCACACATCCATGAACATCAGTCATGATACCTGGCCTCGGTAGAATTTTGTAATCCCAAGCTGCTAGACTTTAGTTATACAACAAACATTGCATTTTTGTCACAACCTCGTAATAATTGAAGCAGCTTCAATATTCAATCCTCTACAACCAGAATGGCAGACAGCTACGCCTCACATTTTGGCATCAACAACATCCCCTACGGAGTTGCAAGTTCATCAAAGCGAACAACTCCACAATGCGTCACGCGCATTGGAGACGAAGTCATTTTCCTTGCAGAGCTCGCTGAACAAGATACTTTTAAAGCAATTCCAGCACCGCTATCCTCCATCTTCCGCGAATCCACCTTGAACACCTTCGCCGCATTAGGCAAAGACATACAATCCAAAGTCCGAACTGCAATTCAAGAGGCCTACGAAAGCAACTCGCATAAAGAATACTCAGAACATATCAACGACGTGACCCTTCACCTACCCGTCCATATCGGCGACTTTACAGATTACAGCGCATCCGCAAACCATGTTCTCAACGCGGGAGAAGCCGTAATGGGGGTTCGCTCATACCCACCTGCCTTCAAAAAGTACCCAGTGGGTTACGCAGGCCGATGTTCCTCAATCACACTCTCCGGCGCACCAGTCACCAGACCTTTAGGCCAATTCATTGAAGACTACACTGTCCCTGAAAAGAAAATCATCTTCGGTCCATCTCGGAGTCTAGACTACGAAATGGAAGTTGCGGCCGTGATTGGCAAGCCTGTAGCGCCAGGTAGCATTCTCAACGCAAAAGATGCGGATGGGCACATCTTCGGACTTGTTTTGCTGAATGATTGGAGCGCAAGAGACGTTCAGGGCCTCGAGATGAATCCGCTAGGCCCATTCAATGGCAAAAACTTCATGACATCCATCACACCCTGGATCATAACGCTAGAAGCCTTGAAGCCGTTTGAAGTACCTGCCCCAGAGCGCATGGAATCCGTCGCCCCTTTCATGGACGACCCTAAAAGCGCAAACTATAACATTCAACTGGAAGGCCAAATCATCCGCAATGGAGTTCAAACGACAACATGCAAAGTCGGGTTTGAGACCATGTATTGGACGTTCAGGCACATGCTAGCGCATCATACTATCGGCGGCTGTGGACTTCGGTCGGGAGACTTGATTGCTAGTGGGACGGTATCGGGCGAGCAGAAGCATGAGCATGGATGCTTGCTTGAGCTTACAAAAAATGGCAAGGCTCCAAGTAAGCTAAGCGATGGAACTGAGCTACGCTTCCTTGACGATGGAGACGAAGTAAGGTACATTGGTATAGTTGGGGATGGAAGCGCGGGAGTTGGATTCGGGGCGTGCGTTGGTACTATAAAGCCTGCTCGACAGATATGAGAATATACGGAGTGCTGAATGTAAATCCTTCGTTTTCGTCAACTCCAGCAAGTATCAGGCAGTGCTCATATCTCAAGGTCTGTGCAGTCAGCTACTTGATTGGTCTTTTTGCTGTTAACTTCTTGAAAAAAAAACAGTGTAGCTCTGCATCCTATCAAGTGCTTCACTGAACAAGCACTGTTGACAAAAAAAGAAGTCTTGAGGTCGTGCCCGGGTTCTTCTCAATGTTAGGAATTGCAATCACATCAAGGTCGAGGAGATATCTTACCGAACCGGGGTTATCAGAATGTTGAGAAGTCAAAATCTGAAGTGATAACCACTACCTGGAATCGAATGAGTGCATGCTTAATGGCGGAACGGACGTAGATCAACGTACACTACACAACCTATAGGTGCTTCGAGTGGTGCAACATGCCATTTTTTCACGTTGTAACGTAAATATAGTTATGCAAAACGACATATGGCCAATATCAAAACGATACATGCAACTGCGATGAGGTGTTGTCAAAGCTATGACGTGTAGACTCTTGCAAGTGGACATCATGGTGGGGCATGGTTCTTCTAGGGCAAAAAAAGGAGGGGTCGAATTTACCGACTCCGGCAAACCTCAGCTTCCCCACACCTAAAAAGAACAGGTCCGCGATAACGAACCCAGCTATCAGAAAGGCAAAAAGAAAGGTTTTTGTGATGCGTACGAGCGGGGAGGATCGAACTCCCGACCTTCTGCGCTTTATATCCTTAAAGATGTAAAGCAGACATCATAACCACTAGACTACGCTCGCCAATGTTCTTTGATGACAAATGTTTGGATTTTATCTATGGTATACTAGATGAGATCAGCTTGACGAAGTGGGAAAAGGTAAATCCAACTTAGGAGTAACTAATAGATTTGGACGAATGATAAAGGCATGCCTGGTGGGGCGTATATCAAACACAATAATTTACCAGACTGTTGTATTCTACAAGCTTAGGCGGTTGCTACTACGAAGCTACTAGGTTTACTTGAGATGACAGTACGACTTAAAGTATTACAATACAAGAAGAGTGTATAGAAAAGATACAGCATATATCGTAAAAAGGGAAAATCAAAAGCCGCATCCATAGACAACAAGGCGTGCCATCACCCATCACCATCACGGCCGAGTGACGACGTTAACTCCGACAAACCTCAGGCCTACCACGCCCAATCTCACCCACTCCACCTACACCCACACCCACACCACCAGCCATGTCGCAAATTCTCTTTTCACGGACTCCGGCACTGCGGAACGTAGCGCAGCGGTCCATCCCCGCCCAGTTCCGCGCCTCCTACCATAGACAGGCGCCGCCAAAAATGGCATCGGGCGCAGTGCCCATCCGCACGCTACTACGTCAGACGACGCTGCGTGCAAGCGCCATAGCAGCACAGCGCACGTCGTACCCTGCGTCGCAGCAATTCTCAGTGCAGACATATACCCAACAGCGGTCGCGCTCGCCGTCGCCGCCCCCACCGTACCAGGCGCGCAACACGTCGATACTTGCGGCGCCGGGTCAGTGGACGCGGTTCAGCTCGCCGTATAATACGGTTTCTTCTGTGCGCACGTTCACATCGACGGCACGTGCTAAGCTCGCTGCGTCAACGGCGGAAGCCCCGTCGTCGCTGTCGCCAGAGTCGCAGCAGGCGGTTGAAGCAGCGATCGAGGAGATTCAGGAGTTGTATGGGACGGCGAGGGACGAGTTCGAGATTGCGTCGGAGGAGAGCGAGAAGAATACTACGTATGCGCCTGATGATCGGGCCGCGGCACGGGAAGAGCTAGATCGGTTGTTGGAGTTTTACAAGGGCGTTTTGGAAGGCGAGGATCAGGCGGTTGCGGATGAGGTGAAGAGGAGGGTGGGACAGCGGATTCGGGAGTTGGAGCACGCAGTTTTGGCTATGGAAGAGGAGGCTTTGCATGGCGATTAGGTTTGCACATGAGGATGGCACCACTTTCAAATCATCATATTTCCGGTATCTACGTTGTTGCGCCTCTCAGAATGGTGCAAATTGTACAAAGCGCAAGTGTTTTAATCATCAAAACGTTACTCAAAGCGTGCGTGACTGGAAAAATTCTCAAACTCGGGCAATGGATGGCGGGGGCGCCTGTCTTGCCCGCCATGCAGTATAGCGTCAAGCTCGTCTCTGAACTTGGTCGACTGCTGTGGCTGTGGGTACGAGTCTCTTGGCCGACTGGGTAATTCCAGGCTGCTCTCTCCTCTCTCCTCTTGCATCTCGTCCTTGAGAATCTTGACTTGCTTTTTTATCTCAACCCACAACTCTAACTTATCCAGTTCTGAGTCAGATCCAGATGCCATGTCATTTGTGTCACCAACATGCGCTCTCCGGCCAAAGTTGGCGTGAAGAGTACCATCACCGAGTTTCATTGGATCTTGAGGACCCGACCACCTCTCTGCTTCACGATCTGCTTCAGCAACACTCTTACCTCCACGAGCGGCGATTGCCAGAAGTGCTGCAACAAAGGCCTCTTGCATGTAAGCGAAAGAAAACTTTGGTGTTATCTCTGCAATCTTGCCGCATAGCTCGTCAGGGAATTCAAGATTCTTGTTGTCCTTGAGTTTGTTTTGCCAGAACTTGGCATACTGAACACGCTGATCGTAGTCGGGATTTGAGAAGTAGTACTTGCGGTCGAAACGGCTGGGCCTTTTCGAGATGCCTGGGTCCAATCTGTCGAGGTGGTTGGTAGAGCCAACCATAAGGATGCCGTCGTTAGACTTGAGACCGTCTACTTCGTTGAGGAAGTAGGACCGGACACTGTCTTTGACAATCGAGTCAAGGTCCTCGAAAACAAGGTAGCAGGGGGCTTCCTGGCGGGCTTTGGCAAAGATGGCCTGCAAAGAGTATTCGGGACCAGCAAAAGAGCTCAGCGAGCGGACATAGAGGGTAGGCACAGCCATCCTAGAGTCGCCATTTCTTCCGCGTTGATAAAGACTGTGCATCATGGCCTTGATGCTGATAGTCTTACCGTTGCCTGGCGGACCGTAGTAGATGACGCCGCGCTTCCACGGTACCTTGAGGTCCTGGTAGGTTTGGCGACTATTGAAGAAGTTCTCCACATCGGCGATCAACGCCTTCTTCATATCCTCATCTAAGATGACGTTGTCCCAACTGCTTTTCTGCACAGAGTTGTACAGCTCGGCGCTCTTCTCCCAGTAACCGCCGTCAAAAACCCAGACCTCGTTGTGCAGTTCAGAACCCCACGTGGTCGCGTCCTTGATCAGCTCGTCCACCTTGTGCTCAGCATTGGACAGGATGTAGTACATTACGGGAGCTGGGTATGCCCCCAAGCCGTCGCGCCCTTCAGCGAGGTACACTATAGCCTCCTGGTCCTTCCATTTGTACATGTATTTGCCAAAGATGACGCGCTCAATCATGCGACCCGGGTATGGATCGAGTCTCCTCGCGGGTGGGACATAGGTGCGCTGCTTGACACCGGGGCCGTATATGGGATCTTTGACGACGTCATCGAGGGGGATAACGGTTGCAAAGCCCGCCGAGGCGTACGCGAGCAGGTTGAGCTTGCCCTGGGGCGCGACGACGAGGTCGAGTTCGGGGTACTGGGAGCGGATAGCTTCGATGAGCACAACATCAGTGTTGACGCGCTTGGCCGACGAGTGGTCAAAGTATGAGAGGCTCGCCATGTCCTCGTGTCCTGCTTTTCCTGCCATGATGAATTTGGATGATACTCTCGTGCTGGGTGGCGGACAGTGCTGTGGAGGTATTAAGAAGCGCTGCCTTCACTGATGGTTGCCTAGTATGAAGCTTCCAAGCTTAGGCCGACAGCGCTGAACTGAGCTCCAGGTAGCTTCCCCACCCCCCACCCCCCGGCCCCGATCGACGCCCTCATTACGTAGCATGTGTCGCCAACCCCAAATTTGCCTCAACACCATCGCACCCATCGTTATTTTCGAATATTTGCTCCATTGCGCTGCTCAATAATATTTGACTGACTTCATGTGCACTCGTAGCCGTTATTTATGACTGCTCGTGTCTGCCCATGTCCACCCAAGCCTGCGGTGCAAGCGACATGCGCCAAGTTCGTACCAAGCCGGCACCGAATGACAAGGAACGCCACTTTTCTGCCCTGGTCCGTCTTATTGCGACGTCGTTGGACTTGTCCAATTTTTCGAGGTGGTAGCTATAGCTGTGCACCATAGATATGTGCTTGCCTAAGCCGGATGCTATCTTGGCAATCAGCTCTTCCGACGATATTTGGCCACGTCGGATGCTTCGCTGGGAACTGTTGGTGTGATGAACCAGCTCAAGACATCCTCTCGCGGCAGTGATATAAGCAGCAAACAACAGTGACTCACTCAGGTCGCCTAACATCTAGAAGGAATCAAGACCGGTCAGCCTCGGGAACATGAAGACATGCATCAGCGGTTCCCCAGAGGTTATGTGAAATATTTTACGGATCACCGGAAGTCGTTCTGGCGTCCCATGGCTGGCGACGGCTCCTCCCCGCTTTCCAAGCATCCCGAACTCTGGCTCGCTCTTGCGCAGGGACGAAGTGGAGTCCCCCAGATCTCACCTCTCCGCAGTCCAGGTGGGCCTGACCTCCGAGTTTCCAAGGGTTCTCTAAGGGGCTCAGCATATTGGTCGATCGCAGCAGATTCGACATCCCGGAGATTTCTCAACCTAGATTTTCCTTATTCTATCATATACCCCACCTCCAACACTATCAACAAGATGAATTCATTGTAGAGCAGCCTATTGAATGTGTTGCCTGCTAGAAAAGAGCACTGTGCCCTGTCCCATACAGGCACCGCAAGACGCCTCGGTTGTTGGGTTGTGGTCAGGGCATATGAGCATGCGACGCAGCAATACCACAGCATCCCCAGAAAATGGCCTGCACTCAGTATTAGCCTAAATTGCTAATACAAATGTGGCGCAATCTCACCGAGTCCCATGTAAAGCCCGCAAACCCCGTGTGCAAATCCATCTCGCAAGTAACGGAGACGGCACGGCCGCATGCAGGTCGAAGAAAACAGCTTAACACTTCTCCCCGTTCGTCCGGAGATTGCAGCAGCCAACATGCGTCTCAACCGTTTGTTCTAGCGTGTAGAGTATGACTAGAGTTGCTCCACTTGCGGCCCACAAGAACAGCAAGACTGCAACTTGAGAGACAGCGCTAGCGTTCCCCATTCCGCGAAACATCGGCAAAACTGCTGCTCGTCATTTCAACGGATCATGGGCTACAAATTTCAAACTTTCTGCAACAAGATACGAATATTGTGTCGACTGCTGTTGCGATGCGGTCACTGGCCAGCCTAAGTTGTGTTGTGTCATTATATTAGAATATGCCGGTCGTGCCGCCGAGACTCTTGGACAAAGCTTAGCTGCAAGGCCTCATGCACAATGCCGTCAGCCCGTCCCCTCCGCGGCTATTGAAATCCATGCAACCACGACAATGGTGGGATTATTCAACTAGTGGATTGCTTATGCAGCGGCAGGAGTATTGTCCTCTGCGTTCCAGATGAGAGGAGCTGAGAGAGAAAGTTGCGCAACAACAAACGGTCGCTTTCATACCCAGTGCGATCCGTCAGATCCAGCTCTCTCGGTAGCCGAACGTGGGAAGAACGGGTGTCCACTTTTTACAGCCATCATCTAACCGACTTTGCGTCCAACTTGGCAGAGTAGAGTAAATCGAGCGTTTGCGTGGATGCATGTGCTCCACTCCTAGGCATTTTTTTTGCAGGGTCCCTCGTCAAGGATGAACCTGCAGACTGCCAGGACGCAAATCACCAAGCAGTCCGTGTGCTATACAATGCATTTGAAAAACTGCATCTCGCTCTCAACGGTAGCATTCAAAAGGGGAAAAGAAGAAGAAAAGAAAAGGATGTACACAAAGTGTGTTGACATTGTCTTGTCATGGGTCAGTATGATGTAATGCTTGGGACTTGGACGGGCGACACGGCAACTGGGAATTGGCGTTGCAATGCATTTCTCCGCGTCATGACGAGCTTCAAAACCGCTCATCTACACGCGACAGAGGACAGCTAGGTCAGTTGGCTCAATGGACGCACCAATCACCGTCTTGATTCTTTTTGGCGACCATCCGTCCTCGGGTAAGGGAACTTTTGGTGCCGATCCCACGGCGCAGGTGGCTTCGACTCGACCTGTCTGTCGTTCGTCAGCCCACCGTGCGCTCGGTGGGTTGACCGTCAGTGGAGACACACGCTGTCCTTTTACCCGGCCTGGAGAGGCGTCTATGGGGAACTCTCATGAGTGGTCCACTTGAGCACTGGTTTGGGGTCTTACTATCCATCCTTAGTCGCGGGGCTAGTCGCCCGTATAGGACGGCTCATGGCGCTCATCCTTGTGGTGCATGCTCGCTGGCCTAAACATATATATTACTCCCTCCGCTCCCCCCATCCCCATCCCCAGACTTTCTTTCTCTCAACCTTGACCGTTAGTCAGACCAATTAGCGTGTCAACCCTTCTGTCACACATTACTCGGCAATTATGGCGACAGCTCGTGAGCACAACGACGTCGAGGTAGGTTCTCGCTTCAATTGCTAAATACGTTGCCTATGTCTAACTGTCCTATTGCAGCGCGGCGCGAGTTTCGAGAAGAGCGTAAACGGCACCAGTGCGGTCGATCACGCTGGAGCAATGCCCAAGCAGAGGATGCCATATGACTATGGTGGCAACCCTCTCGCCCACGTTGCTACCAACGACCCAGACCTTCGCCTTGCCGCCTTTGGTGGTGAATTCCAGCCTGGCCTCTACCGCCCACCGAACCGCAAGTTTGCCAACCCAGCTCCCCTGGGTCTCTCGGCTTTTGCCCTCACCACCTTTGTTCTGTCCTTGATTAACGTCAAGACGCGCAGCATTGGTCACCCAAACATTGTCGTAGCGCTTGCGTACGGCTACGGTGGTCTTGTTCAACTTCTGGCTGGCATGTGGTATGTAGTGTGAAGTAAAATAGAACGATAATCCCCGTCTAACATGCAAACTAGGGAAATGGCCGTTGGCAACACATTCGGTGCTACAGCACTCTCATCCTACGGAGGTTTCTGGATCGCCTTTGGCCTCGTTCTCACGCCCGGTGTCTTTGAAATCGAGGAAATTCTCATCAAGAGCGGAGATTTCTACAACTCATTTGGTCTCTTCCTGATGGGCTGGTTCATATTTACCTTCCTTCTTTTCCTCTGCACCCTGCGATCCACCGTCGCTTTCTGCTTCCTCTTCTTCACCCTCGACATGGCGTTTATGCTCCTCGGCATTGGATACCTCCAGGCCGACGCCAACGGCCCGCAAGAGTCGTGCATTGTTGCTGGTGGAGCGTTTGGTCTCATGGCCGCTTTTGCCGCTTGGTATAATGCGCTTGCTGGTATTGCGGATAGTTCCAACAGGTATGTTTTTGGTCTTTTACTATGTATCCAACGACATGACAGTATGCTAACTATTTTCCCTCTAGCTTCTTCGTTATTCCCGTCGCCCACTTCCCCTGGTCAGAGAAGGGCCGTGAGCGTCGTAACAAGGTCGACAACTCTGCCGCTCGCGCTGAGGCTGGTCACGTCGCTTAAGAATACGCGAACAATTCCATGTATGAGTTTCCCGTTGCTCTGTAAATCAGCGCATCGTTATACGAGTTGATGGATTTGAAGAGGAAAAAAAATTTTGTCATGAAAATCAGCACTCCATCTGGCTGCTGCATCGGGATATGCAAACCACCGTAAATAATGGTGGATTATTTACTCTACGTTTTTTTTAATACCAATTTCGAATACCCAATATCTATCTAACTATTTCTTTACAAATTGAAAATGAAATATCAATCAATGCATCTGTATATTCTGTCGTGAGCACACCACACATCGCTCCACACAATCCCAGCGTCACCCGATTCCCACCACACCGACACGCCACGCCACGCTACGCTCACCACATCATAGACCTGTGACCCACCCCTCTGACGTGCGCCACGCTTCCTTCCCGTCTTAGCCCAAGCCCCTTGTTTTCCTCCTCTCCCCGCATTTTCCCCAGACCACTTTTCTAGTGCACAAATGCAAAAGCTATTCTAATCATGGGCAACTACGTAGGTGTGGTCAAGGGTCTGGGCTGAAGTCAGAGGCGTCGGGTTTTACGCTAGTGTGGGTAATGCGGATGAGTGGTGATGACGACGGTAGATGACGGTACTGGGGGTAAGATTTCGAAAAATGGAAGTGGACGAGATGCACGTGCGCCGAGAGAGAGACAGAGAGAGCGCTTATGCATAGAGAAATGGTGGGTAAAAGGCATTCTGTCTGATCCATACTAGCAATATCGTATCTCAATATCTATCACGCATTGGACTGCGATGACGCTATTTTGCGCAATACAATCTCCAAGCAGCATATATTGAAATTGCTCGTGTTACAGGATGTCATTGGCCATGTCCGCTTCTTCTTATACAAATGCTCCATCGTCATCATCTATCTATACACCATGATTCTACTTTTGTACAGTGCCGTTCTCCTCAAGCGACCTCGCCCCAGATCTGCTTGACCAGCTGCTTCTTGTTGATCTTGCCCATGGCGTTCCTCGGTATAGTGTCTACGACCTTCATCTCCTGGGGAATTTTGTAATTGACAAGTATTTCCTTCAGCGCTCTCCTCATGTCAAGCGCTGACCAGGGCTTGCCTCCCTTGCCAGCAGTTTTACCCTGTTCTGAAAGCACAACTACGGCGGCGACCTTCTGACCCCAGGCTTCTGAAGGTAGACCAACGACAGCAACTTCATCAACCTGTGGGAGGGAAAGCATCTCCCGTTCAATTTCAAGAGCGGAAACCTTTTCCCCGCCAGTCTTGATAATGTCAGCTGACTTGCGACCGTGGATGAAGTAGAGAGGACCATTTGCCCATGGCTGGCTGCTCTTGCCCGCCCCCTCGACGGCCCTGCGGACTGCGACATCACCAGTCTTGAACCATTTGCCTTGTCCATCAGCATCCTCGGTGAACTCTTTAGACGTTGCCTCAGGGTTCTTCCAGTACTCCCTGAAGATAGTTGGTCCACGTAACTGAATCTCGCCTTGTCGCTCGCGGTCCGTCGCAGGATCAATCTCGTCGCCCACTTCTATAACCTGTCCAGTTTCAGTATCGACGAGACGCGCTTGCACTGAAGGAAGTGGCCAGCCGACCGAACCATCTACACGATCCGCAAAGTCGAGACCGCAAGAGAGGGCCATGCCAACCTCGGTCATACCATATCGCTCCAGCAGCACGTTGCCTCCACTAAGCTCTGTCCATGCCGACTTGACGGGTGTGGGGAGGGCGGCGGAACCTGATATGTTGAGGCGCATGTTCGAGGGGTGAAGAGCGGTCTTAGTCGCAGCCTGTAGCTCAGGCGAGAGGCTAGGATGAGATGCAAGCAGGCGTGTGTATATGGTTGGGACGACTGTGAGGAAAGTAATGGGCTTCTTGACCGGGTCGGGGTTTGGCAGAAACGGAGCTGCAAGGCGCTCCCAGACAGCTGAGGCGTTGAAGGGAAACTGGAACTCAATGGTGCTGCCAGCAAAGAGAGGCGTAAGCAATGCGTTGACAGTGCCGTGAATATGGTGGAGGGGGAGGACGTGGAGCAGCACATCGTCACTGCTGTAGTTCCATGCCTCTAACAGGGACTGCGACTGAGCTGTTAGCACGTCCTGGGGAAGCAGCACGCCCTTGGGTCGGTTCGTGGTGCCGGAGGTGTAGAGCATCATGCCTCCCTGGTTGCTGCAGGGCTCCTCGAGGGTGACATAGTCATCCGTCTTGCCCATCATAATCTTATCCTGCTTGTAATTAATAGGCTTGGTCGTCATGCCTTCCTTGAGCACATCATCAGCCTGGCTCTGAAACTTCTCAGAGGAAAGCAGCATCAAGGACTCGCTCTGGTCGATGATGTAGCGCAACTCGTGGGCGGGGAAGGCGGGCGACAGCGGTACGGCAATGGCATGTGCGGCGAGAATGGAGAGGAGCGTCACTGGGTGGAGGTCAGTAGTTGCACTGGCATGGGGCTACAGACGAGGGCAAGAGGAATGCGCACCTACATAATCGTAGCCGTTTTCTACGAGGAAGGAAATGCGCTGGCCCTCTGCACTTGCGCCGTTGCAATTTCGCTGCAGCTTGTCCTTTGCTGCCGCAACGTCGTTGACGAGCTCTCCGTAGGTAAAGGAGCGGCCAGATAGTGAGTGTACCACGGCTGTAGACTGGCCATTGTGCTTCTTGATGGCCTCGAAGATGGGCAGGCAGGGCAGAGTAGATGCCATTCTGACAGAGTGCAGAGCAGAGCGGGCGAAACGAGGGGAGCAGTGGGTGGTGTAGACCGTCGGTGGTGATTTATGTCGGACGAGGGTGCGCAAGAAAAGGTGACGCGCCCACATGGCGGCAAGAGATGCGGGATCAGCGCAGGAGGATGCGGGTTTCGAGGGTGAAATGCTGCAGTGACTGCGCCCGAGTCATGCTGGCTCTGTTTGCGTCGCTCACTGCTGGTGAATGCCGATGTGGACTGGAAAAAAAGCCTGGTTGAATGGAGAATGCAGTGATGGAGACAATAAGAAGGTTTTGGCAGCTTTCTGGGCTGAGTGGCCGCTTCAATTGTTCTTTTCCTTCTGCTTCATACTTTCCGAACCATGACGCGATCCATCCGAACGCCGATCGCTTTCCGCTTTCCGACCCCGCCTTGGCACGCCTGCATCGGCCTGTCGTCTTACCTACTACTACAGACTACATACTACCTACGACCAGTAGTGCCGATGCAACCCACCTCTTTCATCTTCACCACCATCACGACATCCAATTAAGGACATAGGGTTGTGCATGTTCGTCCAACGAGCCAGCCTCGCGGGACGGCGCTTTATGTCAGCCATGGCCCAATCCATGACTCCAATGGAAGATGCTCTGCGGACAAAGGTGACAGACCTCTGACCTACTATAATATATATTTGTATCTTGTAAATTCAGAGACTAATTCGTTGTCAGATCACAGAGGCGCTGAAGCCTACAAGTTTGGAAATCTTCAACGACTCTCACAAGCACGCCCATCACAAGGCCATGCAAGGAGTGACTAGCAGAGAAACACACTTCCGGTAATTAAAAAAACATTGCAAGACTACACCCCTCTCAAATCTCGTACTAATAGCCCATGCAGCGTATACATCACATCACCAGCCTTCCAGGGCAAGATGCAGGTTGCAAGACATCGCATGGTCAATGCTCTAATGAAAGACGAAATGGCAAAAGAAGGCGGCATCCACGCCCTACAACTTACCACTCGAACGCCAGAAGAAGATGAAGCCAGGAAGCAAAAGGAAGCCGCACAGTCTTAGGCACCTTTGTTTGTATTTTCTTTTCTCTGTATACTCCAGATACCCAAATGAGTGTGAGCTCAAGGCAAAAAAGAATCAAACATAAACACCCGGCAGATCTGCACTGTAACGAACGACACAGCCATCCTCGCTGCAACCTGTCACTTACGATCCTTTTTCTTCAACGTTTTCACTTGTCAATCTAGCCGCTGTCCCTGCCATCACACGGTCCATCCTTGGCAGTGCAACTGTTTCTAACGCCAAGATCCTCACAGCCTCCAGCCGTGTTGCACCAGTACACATGGTTGTTGATACGCCCAGAGGTGACAATGGTGCCACTATAGCAGTATCCACAGTAGAGGCCTATATTGTCTTGAGCTTTCGTGCTTGTCTCTTTGTCACGGAGCAACATACCTGGATTAGAGACTCGGATGCACCTGCACGCCCGTTTGTCAAGAGTGGCAGGCTCAGGGGCGGCCTCGGCGACTGGAGCAGCCTCGCGTACAACGTTTTCAATGGTGTCGGGCACTGCTTCAGGGAGAGCAAAGGCGCTCCCGGCGACGAAGAGGGTGGTGAGCAGAGTCTTGACGGGAAGCATGATGTTGGAGACGATATGCCTTGGCTAGATTCGATTCAATGAATACTGAAAAGACTTGTAGGATGCACCTCAAAAACCGTCTCCCTCGATGTCGTTATATACATTTTCCTCAAGTCTGCCTTCCACCATCACTACTGCGTCAACCACCCCCTTCCCCCCTCTGCTCTTCCCAAGTCTCCCATGGTTCACCGGTAAGATGCATCCACCAAGCAGCAACCCTCCGCTTCCAAGACTACACAAATTGAATACGACACCCGAAATGCTACACGACGTTGTACAAGAAATTAAGAATAAGCAGTGATGGACATAGTGTGCTACGATGTTAGGGCAAGAGAGCTCAACTTCCCCGCATTCTTGACCATTCTGTGTATGTAATGTCGGTCGTACACAGACATGACATTGTCACCTCCACCTTTTTTATCCAATCGAGCCAACAAAGAAACTATTTTGGAGAGGACCGGATTATTTACCAGAATGCGACCAATGCGACCCTCAGTGATGGGAATCATGGAGACTGGAGGGGAGTGAACACCCACTAAATAACACAACATGTCTTGAAAGGTGCTTTTTCTTTATTTTGCCAATTCCCATGTCTATGTAAATGCTAGTAGGAGATAACTCCTCCAACCAAACTTGATAGACAAAGGCGTGGCTTGAGACAACCCTCTTCTTGTGTAACATCGCTGATTTCTCGAGGCATCAGATGCCTACGGACAGAACGTTCCCAGAATCGCTTCCCTTCTACTCGGCAACAACCTGCCCATTCAGCTTCCCACCCTCAATTTTGTCTCCGCCCTTGAACTTGAACTTCTTGAGCCCCCGTAAACCCACATTAATCTTAAAGCAACAGCCAGCAAACTCGTCAACGGGGCCGCCATTCTCGCCGCTCGTACCACCAGCACTAGTAATGAACAGCTCCTCGCCCACAAAGCAAGGACACGTCGGCTGGCTCGTCGGCACCTTGATCTCTGCTACGATCTCGCCCTGGGGCGAAATCCGCAGGACGCAGGACCCGCCATGCAGCGCCGTCCACATGTAACCCTCCTCATCCAGACAATGACCATCCGGTACCGCATCCTCTCCATACCGGTTATCCTCTGGCATAACAAAGTACGGCCGCCTGTTCTTGATCTCACCCGTCTTGGCATCGTAGTCGAACTGGTAAATTGTCTTTGACGGGCTATCCGCAAAATACAAAATGTCGTCCTGCTTATTCCACGTCGTGCCGTTGGGAATGCAGATGTCGTCCATGGGGCGATCGAGACTCAAGTCGGGGTTGAGACGGAATACCGCGCCGTCTGATCGCATGTCCGAGACCAGAGGGTCGAACATGAAGCCTGCCCAGAACCTACCTTGGGAATCCACGGCGCCGTCGTTGCCACGGAAGATTTCGTGCTTGTTTGCGCTGATTTCGGAGGAGGACCAGACTTTTTTCAGCCAGCGGTATTCGCCAGTTTCTTTGTTGGCGATACCGAAGCCGTACTTGCCGGCGAAGATGAATTCCCTGTCGTTGCCTTCGATGTCGGCGGTGCAACCAATGGAGATATCGTAGTTTTTGATGGTCTTGAAGCTTGAGGGACCCTTTGCGAGGTCGACACGCATGACGGCTTGCTTTTCGACGTCGAGGAAGCGGATGCTGTTCCTATCCTCTTCCCAGAAGGGGCCTTCGCCTAGGGCGCAGTGGGTTTTGAGCCATGGCTATTGGAGGAATACAATTAGTGATTTGAGCTTCCTCTTTGCCTGTGAGAATCGGCAATTTGTGTCTGTGGTGTTTTCGTGTAACGATATGAGCTGGATACCCAAGTACACCATCTCTTCTTTTGTTGCAATGCTCACAACGGAGGGGCTGTATTGACTTCGGCGGGGTAGATCTCAAGAGCTACCTCACACCCCCAAACACCCCACCCTACGTCTTCCAGAATACCACACAAAAGCAAATATCTAACATACCTCTGTTATCTCATACTTCTTGACCTCAGACATTTTCAAAGGTGTCTCGCAAACTGTCTTGTTTGTTCCGGGGCCCACCAACTTTTCAATTCCCTTTTTTAGCCCTTCTCTTAGCTAGCCACCGGCTGATCGACTCCACTATGTATAAGGAACGCGTGCGTATATGTGTGTATGTGAAGAAGACTGCAAAACAGGGAGAAAGGGGGGAAACCCAAACCCATACCTTATTCATATGACGTCCCGATGAGCCGCTGTTGAGGCTAGGAACGGCTTCCCGCTTTTGACATGTCGACCTCTTTCTGACCCGCTTATCACTGCCTTCCCCCCTCCTTTCTTCAATCTACTGCGCATCCATGTAACCAAGGTAGTCCGTCCGCATGGGCTTCTAGCCAGAAATAAGTGATACGTATACCCTAAACGTGGGAATTAGTGACCCGGCAGTCGAATATACAATTCTCATAGTACATCCGTTGACATGGCGGATGCCCGTTGCCGGCTAAACGGTCCGCGAATGCCTGCGCAGCTGAACGCACGTTTTTTCGGATCGTTGTGCTCTTTGTTCCGGGTAAAATGTCGACGCAAGGATTCAATGTCTCTTTTTTTGTTCTTAAACCATACGAGTAAAGAACCGTGTTGTAGGTATATTGGTTGCTTTACTAATTTGCGTTTGGGGATATTTTGGCGACCGGGCCGATAAGGTCCTTTGTGAAGCATATGTACTTTATGGAGATTTAGGATTTGGCATAGGATTTTATCCTATTTACTTTTATCCGGATATGACCCTTGCTTGTTGTTGTCAGCGGGATATACGTAAAAGTCATAGTCTGTTTGGAAGGTTGCAATATTGAAGATCCCGTGGTGTTGAGGTGCGGGTTTACAAGTAGCGAGGGAGCATGAAGGTATCAAGATAGTCTTCGGCAAAACCAGTGGTCAAGCTACATCCTTGTGCACTAATAAACTCGCAGTTAAGAATGAATAAACTAATTACTTTATTGTTATAAATGACTCAAACAATATCTTGATGCGCTCGTACTTTCAAAGCAAAGTAGCGCAAACCAATACACCTAATAGTGATTGACTGTTCGTAATCGGCGTAATTTCAAGTTCTCCCCAATGTACTCGTACAGTGCCCAATACATATACAGCAAAGGTTGAAGTTTTCAAAGATGCCCAGCTCCCAAACGCGTTTCTTCACATGGGTTTTCCTTGACCTCTCATCTCATAGAGCTGGTCTATTAGGTCACACCCGCCTCTTATTTTCCAACAGTCTTGTCCTTGAGTTCCCTCGTCTTCTCAGCAACCATATCCGTGACACCCCTTGCCTCGCTCTTAACCTCCTCAGCCGCTCCTCGAGCCCTCTTAGCCATGCGCTCCTTCCACGCCTTGTCCTCCTCATCTCGCATCTCCAGTTCCCTCAGCCATCGTTCCCTCTTATCCATGCGTTCCTTCTCTGCAACCTTCTTCTCATACTCCTTGCGCTTGACACGGTCCTTTTGCCAATACATGTTTCCTGCGACTAATACAGCAATGGTGAATGCCTGTGCGTAGAGACGGCGGCGGAAGTAGACGTTTGTCATTTTGTGGTCGCCCTTACGCATGGAGCGGGTTGCGCCGACAATGGCCCAGACGGTGAGGCCGCAGCCGAGGGGCACAAGGGGCTCTTCGCGGAGACGGCGCCATATCTTGTCGATGGTGTTTTCGTTGTAAAAGTCCCTGGTGCAAACATAAGCAATTGAGGATTCAGATGCTTGTATGTCGCCGAATCGACTGAGAAATAGTCGTTACTCACTCATTTTCGTCAAAGGAAGAGGGGAGGGGCGCGCTGTTGGGAGGACCAAAAGACATGGTGGGCGCAAGATGCAAATGCGGAGGTGGCGGAGGAGTCGTGTGGGTCGATGAGAGCAAGTTGGTAATTTTTACATGAATCTTTGGCGCTTTTCTTTATGAACCAGAGGCTCCACGCTCAATTTAACGCTGAACAGAAGCTCTAGAGACACTGGTAGGCTACTGCAGTAGATTGTAACTTGGTTCAAGATGCGGAGCAATCGATTATCTCACCACTCTCGGCCATCGGCCCTTCTTGATTTTCCAGCACCGATGCGGGTTGCGGCCTAGATGAGACAAGAGCCTCGCAGGTCCCCCCCAGGAGTTCGAGGACAAACGCTCGTCAACTCCGTCTGTCACTTACGCCCGTCGCCTTCAATGAGAGACGAAGCGACACGCCAAATCCCCTCGCTGCGCCATGGACGATGAGGCCGAGTCGTCTCGCGCACCGCGGCGCCATGACGACAGCGCACCTAGTTTGGCGGCCCTGGAGGCCCTGGAAGATGCAATAGCTCGACTCGATGCAGCCGAGGAGCGTGAAAGAGAGAAACAGGTGCAACAGAGGCGGATGGATGCAAAGAGGAAGCGCATCCAGATGTTGGGCGAGCTGCTGCGTGACCTGGACATGGTTGTCTACTTGGAACTCATTACTCTCTACCATCTAGAGTATGCGCCCCGACGGCGATGCGCTGCAACTGTGCCGCTGACCACACACGCTGTAGTTGCTCATTTTTCTGGCTGGCATTCAAGGCCTTTATCCACGGAACGCTGCTTACCCCGATTCCCGACACCGTGACGGTTACCCGGCCGCCAGATGAGCCCAAGCCGTTTCTTCCGCTGCTCCTCTTCTCCTTTGGCGTAAACTTTCTCCTGCATCTCACCTACCCGGCGCCTGCAGCTGGCGAAGACACACGAGGCTATCTTCATGGTGGATTGATGATTGACTTCATCGGCCAGCAGGGCCCCACGAGCAAGTGGAAGCTGGGCGCGCTCGACATATGCATACTGTTCCTGCAGCTCGTCATGGTGTCAGTGCATGTAAAGAGGCGGGAACTTAAGAAGAAGCTAGCAAAGCTGGCAGCTGGTGGAGGAGGAGGCGCATCGAACACCACCACCAACCGAGCAACGTCAGACTCAGCTGCAACAGAAACGGCGGCAGCAACAGCAGCAGTAGCGAATGCTAATGTGGGCCGCGGACAGGATGCCGATGACGAGGAGCGAGGGGTGCTTCACCGAACCGATACGCTATCGGATGTAGGCGCAGAAGCCGGGAGCGAAGACGACATGCTGCTGCCCGAATCCGAGTCGGGTCATGCAGATGCCATGGAAATGCTCAGCTCGGGTCAGTGTGTGATTGGCGAGTTCACGCTGCTTGATACACTGGTGGAGGAGAACAGGAACTACTCTGCATATCGGTTGACGCGAACGGAGAGCGGCATGAACGATATGCCTGAGACCTTGCGGAGGCTCAACACTTTGCGCACCCGCTTCGGCGTCGGTCGTGGCTGAACGCAAGGCAACGCAACGCCAGTGCAGGTAGCAGTAGTGCAGCCAGTGTAAGCGAAGGAGCTGGGTGGCTTTTTCTTGTTTTCTTATCAAACGCTCATGTTGGTTTTGTGATTACTCCACGCCTGCAACGTTCCTTGTGCTTTTGCATCTCCGCGCACCGAGACTCCTGTGTCTCCGAAAGAAGTAAAAACGGCCCTCCCCCACCCTACCCTACCTTCTTTTACCCCACGCAACGCTTTGCATGTGAGATCATTGCCCCCACGTTCCACCCGTAATACTACCGTATTGGATGCAACCCAGAAACAGCAATGCCATGTTACACGCTCGAATGGAGGGGGGGAAGGTAGTGTATGTGTGTGAGTGTGGGATACGCGGACTGTGCAAGTGCTGTGTCCCCACGTACCTGGTCTTGATCGCAAATGTGTGTTTGTGTGTTTGTGTGTTTGCCGTGCGTGCGTGCAGTCGGGTAATACATCGTAGTCTGTAAACGCCAACCCAACCAGCTTCAACCCAGATAGTAGTCATATTCAGGGAAAATAATAATAATAATCACATGACATGCCACATTCGCAATCCTTCCATACCGTTTTCTTTTTCTTCCAAAGGAACACATGCATATAACGATTGCAGAAACGGCACTTTCCATAGATACTCGCCAAAAAAATTAATTTACATATCCAAGCCACAAGCCCCATGCAGCATGTATGTCATCCTACGCCATCCTGTTCCCGAAAAAAAAGGAAAAACGGTAGGATAAAAAAAAAGCCATGAGTAAACGAAAAGCATAGCACACCGATGATACCGGGGTACGGTAAGGCAAGTAATAGTTCAAGGTCCGCGACAGTTCGGCTCTGTGCCGCTTTTCCAAACGGCATGCCGCCCGCGCGCCCGTCATCACGCACCCCATGCTTATGCCGCACACACGCGCGGTGCGATGCACGCCCGGCGCCCGTCATTCCCGCGTCTCCGATTCTTTGATCCTAAATTTTTTTTGTTCCTTATCCCCCCCCCTTTTTTTTATTTGGGTATCTCGCCAATCTCTGTTTTTTGTATACACTTTTTCCCGCCGCGGCGGCAACGCGGCAATGCGGCGGTGACGACGACGGGTCGGCTTTTGCCTCATCGGTGTGGCGATGGGAGGGGGCGGGCATGTGTTGCGTCAGTTTAAGTTATTTCGCTTGCTTTGCCCTTTGACACTTTGCGGCTTGCGGTTTGCTTGGTGGGTGACATTCCGATCCCTCCCCCCACTCACCGTTTTACGGCAGATCTTGGGCCGTTATTTTTTTTTCTTGTGGTGTTCCCTTTCGTGCCGAGTGTATACAGCATTGAGATCGGATTTGCGGCACAGCGTAGGCGAGGGAGGCGGAGTGGGGGTGAGATGGCGGACGGGTGGTGATACAACTGGGTTGAGATGGTTCTACGTACCGATTAAACTACTGCGAGTTTGCATGTCACCGATACCGGGTGTTTACTTGCATGCCGTAGGTGAGAATAGTCGGGTATGTCGTTTACCTTTTCTTTTCCTTTTTGCAGTGTATACGGGAAGTTGGAGTCGCCCCCATCTTGTCTCTCGTATTTTTTGGGGTGGATGTTTAGGGGCGGAAGGGGGTAAATCTTGCTTGCATCGCCAGTCATGGTACGTACTGTAGGAAGCGGGGCTACAAGTCTGAGTTACTACGTGGGTACATGCTACGTATTTTGATACGCTTGCTCTTCCTTCCAGGTTGGCAACCGACACGATACTCACCGCTTGTCGCGGCACATAGGTACGCAAAAGGTAAAATCAAACTTGATAATAGCCTCTTAATCCTTTGCCACTTTGACGGAGCGGTACACGTGCGGTTTTGTTGCCCACTTTAATTTCCACATGGACAGCATGGGTGATGCTCCAGCGCAAGAGGAAGTGCCTATGTGTCAAGCAGCAAAGAGGAAAAAAAAAGACGCAACTGCCTCAAACCAATTTGAGAGGGCCATGCATGAAGTAGAATTTCATCTGTCTCGTATGTTTTTTTGCTTCTTTTTCGTTTAGCAGCGATTCGCGCAAACCAGTCATTAGGTAGTGAGCAAAAGAAGCGATATGCATGTATGTCTGTGAGTGTGTGTATGTGAGTGTGTGAGTGTGTGTGTGTGTGTGTATGTGTGTGTGCGTAAGTGTGCTTGCATGCTTTTCACACGCACACACGCATCACACACACCCAACTCTAACACATGGTGGAGATACACGTGTACCTGGGTGTCGGGGTCACCTACATACAGTCCACCACACACTTGCATCGAAAACGGGCCAGCATGCAGGTGTGTGGTGGCAAATAGGCAGTACGGCCCAAACGCAAAGACTGGTAGCGGATGCAACCAAAGAAGCCCACATATGCCGCTGCTGTTGCACGCGCCGCCCCCGAGTAATGGCGTAACCTGTTTGACTTGCAGGCAGCGATCGCATGAGGCGTCACGAGCGGCTTTTGTGACAAAATAAAATCCCTACGTATGCATGCAGTTGCAATGTACGGTAACGAAAGGGGAGAGGGGCGAAGGGCTATGGGGCGGAGGGGCGAAGGAGGAGGAGGAGGGGGTGTCGCTGCACGAGTTGCAAAACGCTTCTGCAGCCTCATTCTTCATATATAGCAATTTCTCTTTTTCGCCTGGTCGGGGTTTTTCTTTTTTTTCCGGGGAAGGGAGTAAAAAAAAAACGGCTGCAAGTAACGAAGGGGATGCGTTGATGCAGAAGACTAAAAGCAAGAAGATCAGAAGTAAAACAAAAAAGGTGAGACTGTTCGTGGTGCGTCATCATACACCACTTTGGTGGTCGCGGCCAAAGCAAATATGACGAGCAGGTGCGGCGCGCTGGACCCCCCGTCGGCGGGGGGCGGTTAGGCGGAAGGGAAGGCAACGGTTCGGAACGTGCGTTGCGCCCAAACAGTCGACCCAAAACTTACCATGCTTGCTTGGTGCTCTTCTTTTCTTTTCTTTTCTCCATTCTTTCTTGCCGCCCTCGCAACCAAAGATACGAGGTGCATAAAACAAGAAAAGGCTTATCCTTTTGACCCTGCTTTTCCGACTCGACTAGGTTCTTTAGAAAAGTGTGTGGGTGTGTGGGTGTGTGGGTATGGGTGTCTAGAACATGGGGAAACTAGAGTGCACATGCGCACACATCCCCCCACCTGGTCATCACGCATGCAAGACACACACACCCTCACACCCTTTTCTTCTACTCACCTACACACAGCTCGGAGACATGTGTGCGAGCGGAGAGTCCAGCGATTGGTCGATGCGTACATCCCTCCTCAAGCCCCAAGTCGTATCTTGCGACAAGACATACTACATACACACCCCAAAATAAAATTAAACCAAAGAAAATACAAAGTCAAAAAACCACCCATGTCCGCCTTACAACAACAATGTAAGCACCATTGATTCGGCATTTGGGGCTTAGCCTCAACCTTATTGATGATATCCTTCATGTACGCTGTCTGCGAGTAAGATTGGACAAAGGCAGATTGCAGATGTGATGATTCGCAGCTGGCCTTACCATAACCCTGCAACATCCCTTCCCCTTCTCGGCAAAACACGGTTTGCCCGCGTTTCCCGTTCCCGCATCGCCCTTGTTTTAACATTACGATGACCATACTTTTTTAATTTCGCTCCAACTAACCTTCCTTCAAATCTCCACAAAATCATCACTCTCACCTTCATTCGGCGCGCGCAAAACTCGTTCGTTTGTGCGAATCAAAATAAAGTAAAATAAGAACAAGTTCAAAAACTGTCAGTCACATGATGGATGTGCACATGCGGGTCCCTTGGCGATTGAGACACCCACACACGCACCCACACGCACACGCACCCCTTACCCCAGTTCCAAACCATGTGCTGACATGCATGAGTGAATTGTGTTGTGCTGCATGGCTTGCATGGTTGGGCTTCAAAGAAAAATCTCTTGCCATAGCGGAGAAGGAAGCTAGACAGGGATCTTTTTTGGCTTTGAGTTTGCGCTTCGCCCTGTGCAGCAAAGATGCGCCAGACCCGGTGCTTTGGGTCGGGCGTTTTCTTAGAGAGAGAGAAAGAGAGAGAGAGAGAGAGAGAGAGAGAGAGAGAGAGAGAGAGAGAGAGAGAGAGTGTGTGTGTGTGTGT
>NW_006911899.1:1747122-1763171 GCF_000338995.1 Bipolaris sorokiniana ND90Pr | reverse complement strand
AGAGAGAGAGAGAGAGAGAGAGAGAGAGAGAGAGTGTGTGTGTGTGTGTGTGTGTGTGTGAAAAAGGATGAGAAAAGGTAAAATTATGGACAAAGGAAGCGAAGAGAAGAAGAGAAAGGTGGCTGGATGCGAGGGAAGCAGTTTGGCTGGTTCACACACGCAAGCGCTGTGCGTACATCGGTTCCGAACGGACATTTTTGGCGGTTACTGAGGGTTGCAGCGCCCTTTTTTTGGGTGTGGGTGCGTGCATCGTTCGTTGGAGAACAATAGTGCTTCTTTACCTACCTACTACTAGTTGCAACTTTGCAGAGTATTGCCAATTTTTCTCTCTGTCGGCAATCGAGTCCAGACGCATTCGACCTTGCATTATCCTTTTTCCCTTCCCCTTTGTCGTTGTTCGAAGACATGGTTGTTGTTGCATCATACGTGGCAATGCGCGCGTACTTACTTACGATTGAAGGATTCTCGACATGCCGGTGTGACCATGTTTGCTGACGTCTTCTCCTGCAGCAATGTTCAAACATGCTACTTTACATATATCAAATGTGCAAATAACCACACCCGGCATAATTCGATACCGCCATGCGTTTGAAAAAAAAAAAAACAAATAAATAAATAAATGGTACCATCTAAAAAGAATCATCCTATATCTATAGAATACTACACTTTACATATAGATTACTGTGCTGTAAAAGAAAAAAGATCACATCATTGTATGTTGTTCCTGGATAGTCAACACCTCATCAAGGTTGCGCAGTTTTTCATCCGAAGATATTTCGGTCGAGCAAGAGACACAGCCATATACACCGTAACGTAGTGCGTCGCAAAGTCACAGGGGAGTTGCGCTTATGCACGTATGCGATAGAGGGACAAAAAAAGAAGAGGGGAATAGGAAGGATGCGGGTATCGGCCCCGCAAGCCTGAGAGATTCTTCGAGGTATTTTAGGGGTCCTAAAATCAACTGGGTTGATTGCATTGCATTGCATTGCATTGCAGCGCATCCCGGATATGATGGAAAGTCACTTCCGTACTGTTTGTAGGTGAAACCAAGTATTGTCTCTGTGTGTGTGTGTTTTTCTTTTCTTTTCCCTCAAATTGTTTGCAGCTGAACAAAAGCCCCGATTGTGATTGTCGCGAGTGGCAAGGGTTCCATATGTGCGGGTTCCATCGCGGTTATAGAACCGATACCGTGCGACATTCCGTAACTTTGCGCGAGAGGCCGTGTCACCCACCCTTGTCATTCATCATCCTACAAGGTCGTTGACTCATGTGCAGATCTGATCGATCAATAGTGTTCTGGCCCTTGGATCAACATGGCAAAAGAGCCGTGCAGCCAAAGCAAATATCGCGTGCAGGCGGAGCAGCGCGTGACGGGCGAGCAATCCACTGACAAACGACACTGGCGCAGACCATGTGGAGAGAAGTCGAATGGTGATCATGGAAGCAATGCAGGGTGCATATACAGATATATACACGTGTTGAAAGTGGGTTGTCTGTGCGAATATGATTTGCCGTCGGCCAGGAGCGACAAACTATAGGGAGGTCACACATGTACGTACATGACAAAACACAAGGCGGTGCGAGTCATCAGGAAAAACAAAACCATGAGATGCATAAGCTGTACTTTGCAATGAGGCAGGTCAACCGCCTAGTGCCCTGTAAAGTCATCGTGGGGCCCTCGGTCCACCTCCATGACATGTTGCGTCGTCGCGGAGGTGAAGCGTGAAAAAAAAAAGCACATCGGCAGTTGTCCGAGAGCGTTTAGAGGGCATTGTGGTGCAAACCGAGCACACACCAATTCAGCATCCCCGTATGTCTCGCTGATCGGGCCGATGTCAGCAACCTGAGTTGGGGCAATTGAAGCGGGTAAAACAAAAGGATATGTAAGCAGGAAGGAGACATGAGCCGGGACCGCTGCGACACATACGGTCTTACAGCCCTGTGAACCCACGGCAGAGGTAAACGGTAAGATTGGCCCGGAGATCCTACTCCAGGTTTCTGCTTGATTGGGCAAGTCACTAAACCGGGTTTGCAGCGTGTCATCAACACAACCCCAGTACATCATTTACATACCCAGAGCGGCTCTTTCTCCTGTCTTGTTATCATGCAGAATTGCGGAATAATAAGTGGTTAGTGCGCGTCGATGTCTACACACGTACACTGGGCTATATCCTAGTTGGAACACGACCCTGCATCCCTGATGACATTGTTCCACAATATACTACTACTATCCTAGTAAGAGAATGGTTGAGAGAAGAGAGGCTGAGAGAAAAAAAGAAAATAGATGCCCGTACAAGCATCGCGAGTCAAGGCCAGACCGATAGCTGGACAGGTAGCGAGAGCGGAAGACGGAAGGCGGATTTGTGACGGCGAGAAATGATGTGTTTGGAGAGATGGCGGTGTAGTGGCGGTTACGTGCGCTGCTCGGGGGCTCGGTTAGTCTAATGCTAAGGCCCGATGACGAGGGTTCGATCAGCGGAGGCATGTCATGCATGGGCCGTAGCGGTACGTTAACGAGTCCACAAGTCCAGAGTCAGAGTCCAGAGCGTAAGCAGGATCGCGTTACGCACGTGAGATGGCATACGTCTTCCCGTTCCGTCATCTGGTATAGGGCTATTAGAGGGGTCATGGAGAAGTCCGTAGTAGTATTTGCACGAGTTTGGACCTCACAAGGTGTTCCCTCCCCCTTCTCCGATGCAAGTGCCCCTAAGGCGCACAAGGCACAACATGGTCTAGTCAAAGAGCAGGGTGTGTTGAAAAATATGTAATGAGTTGACGCGTGCTAACCCCCTGTAGACTAAAGTGACAGTTTGTGAAGGCGTCGCAGGTTCAATGTGTGCGCGCGCTGTCAGTTATTAGCACGACAGCAGCATGTACATAGATAGTCGATATTGAGTGCAGCCACGGCCCAGGAGAGAGTGCCAGTGCAGTTCCGAGGATACGAATGCGAACCAGAGCTTTGCAGAGCTGACACGTTGGACTGGGATTGCTGGGACGGCAAAGTTGTCATTGTCATTCGGACCGTTTGGCGACAGACAAAGTTGGAGCTACCAGGGCTAATATGGCTGTGGGCTGAGATCCATTGCTAGGAGTTGCAACTACGACGATGTTGGTCGTAGTTTGCGACAGGGATGTGCAGCCAGTACACAGGACGAACGGAGATTTGTTGAAAGGGGATGCTAGCAGCATGGAGCGAGTGGTGCTGATCTGATAATATCACCAGTCAAGATGCACGCAGGTCATTCATCGGCGAGCAGGGACGCTATGATAGCGCACTTAAAGTTCCGGTCTGGCCATCAAATGAACCGAGCAACAGACGGTGGGGCGTCTGACGGACCACCCCGGAGTAGCCTCCGACGGGTACACTTGGGACGTCGTTGGCAAAGCTTTAAGGTTTGACGAAGCATGCGCGCTTGGCCGGTTTCCAACGGCATGGTCAGGTGGCTTCTGACCGCTCTGGTGGTGGAGCGAGTTGTGTATGCGTACTCTAGCTGCTGTGGAGCGACGTGGAGTGGAGGGAAGCATGGCGCATGTCCAAGCAGACAGACGTACTATGTAGTGATATTATGTATGTACGCACGTTATGCGCATGGTATACTGGGGCTGGGGCCCTCAGCGGCAGGGGGACATGGATGGTGGCGATGGCGGCGATGGCGACGAGGTTGGGTGGTGAGATGGTAAGATGGCGAAGTGGTGAAGTGGGGAGGAGGTGGGGGAAGAGGGGGGAGGTTGGCTGCTTGTTCTCTTCTGGAAGCGACGCCAGAAACGAGGGAGAGGGTCGAGAGTCGAGAGTCAAGAGAGCCGCCGTGGCCGTGTGACCGAAAGGAGCAATGTCAGGGTGCGGTCAAGCGGGCTCCGGGCCCAAGGCGGCATAGCGTCGAGTTGGACGAGGAACAGGCACTGGTTGGGATGGCATCAGAGGACGGACTAGTGCTAGGTAGGTCCAAGGAACCACAGCGGAGCGTGTAGTAAGTAGTGTACGTACATGCTATACGACATCCATACCTCCACACACGACTGACTTGTCGCGCACTAGGCCTCGCGGGCCTGTCCATGTCGGCATGTGTGTGTTTGCGAGCGGGAGAGGAGTCAGTGAGCCGCAAACTCTGACCGGACGTCGTCGGGGCATGGCGACGGGCGACGGGAGAGGCCAAAGGCCTAAACCCAGACAGAAACAGTGACGCCGTTGGTAGCGTGCCTCACTTGGCACTTGCCTGGCCCAATGCGTTCACTATCATGCTCGATTCAGAGTTTGCCCTCTGCCAACATACGAGTAAGAGTAGTCGCCGGCCTTGCTAGCTCTGCATTGCCTCGCCGTCTGTCACACAACCCACGTCTTCACCACCCTCATTGGCACCCTCTGTCTCCTTGCCGCCGCAACCGAACTTCTGCGTCAACCATTGCTTCCATGCCAAGACCCGCACTGCACAGATGACTTTGTCCATGACAGACGCTCGTCAGGGGTTGGTTGTCAGCTCCCGTCCTCCAACCACGCCCTCTCCAGGCACCAACCGCCATGCACATGCAGTCCAGGCACAATCAAATCCACTCTAGTAGCAACAACAAATCGTGTAAAATTCTTTCTTCTCTGCTACTGATGATGATGATGATGATGATGATGATGATGATGATGATGATGATGATAATAATAATGATGCCAACGTTGCCTGTGGAGGCCTGATAATCTAGATGCACTATTCTAATAGTCTCATAATGCAACAAGTATGAGAAAATATTTCAAAAACAAAACAAAACATGGTGGTGAGAAGACCAATGGGTATAACGCAGATTAACGCTTGCAAAATTCCACAAGCATGAAACAACCACCCATGCAACAACAAACAGCCGCCTGCTATTCGCCCTGTTTGATTACTGCGCCCGTCCCTTGGTCTGTTCAGACGCCCACGCGCGATGCTCATATCGACCCGCCTCTGCGCCAAACGAATCCCGGTACAGCGGCCGTTCTGGCGACGGGCGCTGAAGACCTGCCGCCTGACCTGGTTGCCCTTGAGGCGATGCGTGCACCTGAGCATTCGCCCCAGATGCGTGAGTCGTCGGCCCATATCCCGCTAGCGGATACGCCCGACTGTCATGGCTGGGCGAAGGTCCGTCAATTTGGTGAGAGCCCAGTGCCGGGTGGTAGCTGTTGGTCCTCCTTCGCACGTTGCGCTGTTCCTCCTCTCGGGACTCGTCCTCGTATCCGTCAAAAGACGCCTCGGAGCCATGTCCGGTCGTGCAAGACGGTGCTCGCGACGGATCGACTGATGCGCGTCTCAGCCGAGGTGACTGAGGTCGGGCATGGTTCCTCTCAGGATGCGACTGCAATGCCAATGACCTCCAGTAATCTCGCTCTTCACGGTAAAAGGCTGCATCCTCGTTGGCGTCACGCACGCTTTGCTCCAGCCTTGAGATGCTCATCGAAGCCTCTCGTTCCTTCTCTTTTCGTCGGGCTCGGAAGCGAGCAGACGCACCGGCATTGCGCCTTCTCTTTTCGTCGGCGCCCTTGGACGCAGTCTGTGTTTCTACGGGGATTTGGCGAGGTGGCCCGTGCTGACTCTTGATGGTCATGAGCTGGATGCTGCTCTGGCTCGAAGGCGCCATGGCAATCATGCTAGTACGGTCGCCATCAATCGAGGAGGGCCCTTGGCGGGCATCGTGCATCATAATGCTTCCAGGACCATATTGTCCCTGGGTGCTGTGGTTGTCGTATTGGGTAGACGCCACTGAAGCTGGCTGGCTATATGGGGAGTACTGGGCAATGGGGCTTGCACTGCCTGACTGAGGAAAGTTTACATTGGGTCGATGTACATCTGCCCGACCCATGTTCGGGGGTGGGGTTGGAGCTGTGGGTGGAAAATAGTGGGTTCGACCTGCGGCAGGTGGTGTAGGTAGAGCCGAGTGCTGCGGCGTCACCACCTCAGATGGGCGTGTGCTTGCCGTCAAGAAAGGTGATTGGTGGGCATCTATTGTGCCCGTAGGGGGATTGAGTCTGCTAATGGTGTGATTCTTGATGCCTTTGTCATGCAACGAGGGCCGCATAGGAGGTCGTCCTGGGGGCTGGAATAGCCTAGGGAGGTTTTGCTCTTCCCGGGTAGACAATACTGAGTCGACACTATTTGGTCGGCTAATGGAGGGCAGACTCTGCGAGTGGTGCGTGTCGACCGGAGATGACGATTCCAAGCGAGAAAGGCTACGTCTTGAGCTTTGTTGCTGCTGCTCAGCCACTTCGGCTTGAGGGTTGAGGATAGAGTGAACGCCAAGGGAACTGCCATTCCTGCCAGAGGAAGTGGGTGGTGTCATGGAAAACTGACGCAGGGGCGGGAGTGAGACGGGAGGATTCGCTGGAGGCTCCCGTGGGCTCCTATATGGAGGATGCATTGATGGATATGACTGGACGGGCGACATGTGCGGGGTGGTTGTTTGCTGGGTCCTTGATGCTTCAGTGGGTAGACTCGACGTAGTATAAACGTCGTCACAGCCCCCTTGGCCACCCCGCGGCAACCATGAGCGTTCTGACTTGAGGTCGTTGGTATATGGGGGAGTCAACGAGGACTGGAAGCGGCGGGGGAAGAGAGGATGAGGGGCCTCAATAGCGGGAAGAGTTTGGGTAGCCAGCGTGACGACAGGACGGATTGGGTCGCCGTGTAGACAACCCAGAGACAATGTCGAGCTGAGGATGGATGGAAGGATGGATGGGTGGGTGGGTGAAAGGATGGAGTGGAGGTGAGAGTAGTATGTAGGATGTTGGAGCACTAGTTGGAGTGACAACGGGATGCAGGCAATGCAAATGAGGCGAGCGACTCTAGATTTCCTAGTAGGGCAGTTGCAAGTTGGAGCAGGGTGGGGCAGGTGACCAGGCTCTGTTGGGGGAAGGGCGATATCAGGGCTGCAGGAACAGGGCGTGAGGGCCAGAGAGGAGTAGTAGAGGGGAGGTGAGTAGTGAAGCGCTGGAAGCGATGGGAGGGGGTGAGGCGCGGGAGCAGTCCATGTATGTAGTATATATGGGGAATTGGAGGTGACGGTGACGGGCGCTCGCAGTCGGGCGGGCGTGAGTCGGTGGGCCTGGGCCGGGAGGGATATAGGATCGAGTATGGACTAGGAGGTTGCGGTGTAATGGTCGGGGGATCGCTGGGCGGCAGCAAACCATGGAAGGATGCCATGTTGCGCCAGACCAAGGCGCGCAAGTGTGCAAGGGCTGCAACGACACCAAGGGCTTTTTGGCGACGCACTAGACAGGCCCCACTCGCCCCCATCGGGCAGTCATAGGCAGGGATACGGGCATGGTGGGCATGGTGGGCATGGTGGGCATGGACATGGATATGCTGGCGGCCACAGGGCACGCACGTCCAAGGGCTTGCGCAGCAGCTGGACAGGATGCGCGGAAGCGGACGACACGCGCCAGCTGCTCCTAGAGCAACGTCGTCGACGCACGCCAGACGCCGCCAGCCCTGCAGCCGAAGCCACTGGCCTGCGGGAGTGATTCCGGTCCACGTCTAGTCCTGTCATGGCCGCCTAGGGCCGGTCAAGACAGCGGGCGGGGGACAGCGCCCACTGCCCACTCTCTGCCCGGGCTGCACGCACGCCTGCACGCCTGCACGCCTGCACTGTCCTTTTTTTTATGCACCTGAGCGCCTTATTGGCAGCCCGCCGGCGAGGCCAAATGCCCGAAACGATACTCTGTGCCACGTATGTAGGCATGTATGTATGTATGTACGTATATACGTATGTAAGTAGAGCACACCCACACAACCAACTCGCCTGCGTCCGGCGGTGTAAGTATCTATGTACGTCCAGTACATCCATACACCCATACTACTACTCCCCATCTACCTAGTACTTGCCTACCTACCTACACATATACTTGCATGCCTGCCTGTTCATCCGAGCGTCTTGCGGCTGATTGCATCATGTCGTCCCAAGTCATGTCATTCCATCTCGTCTCGTCTCATCTCAGCTCAGCTCTTCGCCGTGCACACACACGCACATACACACACAGTTGCATAGTAGTACACATACACGCACACACACACTTGGATAGTACACCCACCACGGCTTGTAAACACACGGTACCGGACTCGGCCACATCACTAACGTCTCGGGACGGTCAGCGGCGGCAACGCCCCGTCTGGCTGGGCAAGGCAAGAAATATTACTATACTACTGCATGCACGCTATCCTGCACGCCTAGCAAAACGTGCTCGCGCAGTCCGTGCTCGCCGTGTGGAGGCTACAGGCTAGTAAGTAGAGTGCCTCGCTCCCTTGCCCGCTCATCCTGATCCTATACTGGATCCCCATCACGTGGGGGTCAGCACCAGCCCTCCATCGCACATGATACGCAGCCTTCTGAAACGCCATCGTATCATTGATGCCATTACCTGCTCCTTCTTGCCCGTGCGATTGCAACGCGCAACACCTGACCACCATGCGCCTCATGGCCCCCCCCCCCGCATGCCTTGCGCTTCTGGGCACGGGATACACGCCCACTCTCCCACGCCCTCTCTCTCGTCCACTCCCAAGTACACAAGTACACGCTGAAAATACATTTGTGCACTACTCCCGGCCATATGTAGCCACTGACATACAGCAACACCGCCCTGCACTAGTGCCACCAGCGCACTGTCAAACTTTCGGATCGCCTGCTCATCGATGCGAGCTGACCCGCGTGCTGATGGGGAGCTCTTCCGCCAAGGCTCCGGCCCTAAACCAGCATAGCGTGTATCCACCGCCCTGGGTTGCACTGCGCCATTGAGGAAACTCTGCCATCGGTTGGCCGGCCTTCTCCACCAGTTTCCCGTTCCACTCTGTCGGTTACGCTGCCAAGCCGGTGATCCAGGGGGACGCTGCCACTTTCCCACAAGCTTCTTCGAGCACGTCATCGGCGTCTTGTCCATGACCTTCTCTTTCATCCCGCCTAAGACACAAATCTCTTCACCCACCCTGACCCCCAAGCTATTCCGTCTTGTCATGGGCTCTCTTTTCATCTTGGCCCACCTCGATCTGCTTGCGCCTTGCTCCTGGGTTAGCACGCGATACCCTTGTCGTAATCCGCCGCCATGCTTGTCTCGCCGACCAGACCACGGTCACCCATGTCGATTCGTCAAGAACAAAGAGTGTCTCATCCCCATCCAGGGCGGTCATCCAAAGGGATGCTTTCTGTCGTAGCGTCTGATGGTCCATGTGCATGCCTAAATGCCAAGACGCCCTATCCCCACGTGCACGGACCATCTGTAGTTTGTTCGCTGCGGTTACAATTCTCCGTCGCTCGTTAGACTCAACGCCTAGTGCACCTCGTCCTTCGTACTCTACTTAGTGCTGCAGGAACAAACAGTACACCTAATTCGCGCCAAAGTTTCCTCCGCCTTGGCCGGGGTCAGGTGTTCCACCATCCGCCCTATCGTCTGAACTTAATCATCAGCCCGCCTCGTGCCTCTCCATCCTGGCCGTTTCACAATGTGCGCATATCCCACTTGCCATTGGCCAGAGTGCAATATACTCTACTTTTACAACGTAAACCTCAAGGCTGAATGAAGTCTATTCAGAGGACATTCCCGCCGCTAATGAAATGTCCGCAAATCATTACATCACTGAAATTTCATAACAACACCTTTCACCTCAGCGCCAAACACATGCACAGTGATAGATCCATACTAGCACATCATTCCACACACCCGGCGCATCAGGCACGCTCTGCTTAGTAGCATGCGCACTGCACAAAAGCCCCCGAACAAGCCGTGCCGAGGCCAACCGTTGTGGTGCATTCTCGTCAACCCTAGCTCGCTGTCGATCAAAGCGGCAACTACCACAACCGCAACAATTGCAAAAACATTAGACCCTTGAGTAAGTCACGCAAAGGGCCTCTGGCATAACCCGGTCTTACTTGCTGACAGAGCTTTGTTCGCTGCCGAAGCCAATGTTCGGCACTCGTCGTCTCGTTTGTGTTTCGTCTTCACCCGCAATGATTACTTGGTTCAGCTCAGGACACCACGGACTCAAGTCCGCTATCACAGCCGTGTCTCGCCCCATCAGAACATACCCTGACTTCTATATTATGCAAGCAACACACATCAACAGCAGCTGCGTATGACTCGGCGCTCCGTTTGTGACACGGCATTGCGACAGGCGTACGCCAATACAGTTAAAGAGTTTCGACGTTGCAAACAGCTCACAGTGGAGACCCACATTGTTGGCCATGCTCTGATCATTCTGTTCCAAGCAGGCATCTGCATAGCATATCTATCCAACGCATTCTCAAATCCCTCCAGCACACCCCCACCTCGGCTTTTACCCATGTCAGTGATTTTTGTCACTCAACAATATTAAGTTCTTGATAGTCTACTATCCGAATCTGGAATATTAGAAATCGAGATCATTCCCCTCCAATTTGCCACGACGCTGCCCCCGTTGCGTTCTCGCAACAGCAACAGTACATACATGCTTCTTCGTGTGCATCTGCACAGTGCGCCAACGGGATCCGAAAAACCCATGTTTGTCACCTTGCCGTCAGCACCAGCGTTCATGTTCCTCGATCAACCAAAGAAGCGAATATTATCTCCACCACCAATCGGCGCAACATAACTTGTACGCTACTTTGTTCGTATGATGCTATACTCAGCCAAGCGCTATGCATGGCGACCAAAACCATCCCTCGCAAAAATCCCGATATAACTTCTCCATCACTTTGAATAAATTCCGTACTCCCATCCACCCTATCGACCCAATCTCGCTGACTATTTCCGCATTGATTGGCTGGCTCAAGTACGCGAGCTGCGCCGCAGCAGCATGTCATTATCCCCACAAACCCTTGAGCAATGAGCACTTCGCTACCCAACAGTTGGTGGGAAATGTGGACCTTGTGGGATAATCCTTCCAAAACTGATTTTGGCATGGTCTGATTCGACCTCTTCTCACAATCTCTCTAGCCCCTCAAATCTAGGGTGCAGGCGCCGCCGCGAACAGCAAAGTCCGGCCAAGATATGTGAGTAATCCACACGCAATCTGTGGAGATTGGGGGACGTTTTTTTCTCCGTCTTCCCCTCCTTCTGTTGGAGCGGAATTGTAAACCGAGTCGACCCGTGCACCTCGTTCGCCGGTTCCTAGCTTCACCTTTGTAGTTCGCAAAGACCATGTGAATATGCCAAGTCGCCTACCCTGGACACATAATGGTACGATATGGTAGGTAGTAGGGCGTTACTCAAAGCTAGAGGAACTTGATAGCGGTGTATATCTGTATACACGAGTCAGTGTCATGTCACGGTAGTAGTCTCGGTTCCTAGTCCCGTGTTTTAGGACACCAGTGTTGAGCCATCCGCCCTTGGAGTAGAATACTTTGCTGCTCGCATTCCATGTCGGATAGGAATGCTCTTGTGATACGCTGGATGCTATCACATTATCATGCAGTGCACAGCATCTTGATATACTCAGAAAAGAGACATGGCCAGTCCCGGATCGCAGCCAATGCACTGCTACTCACACGATGTGACACTACCCCACTCATGCTGTTCTTGTGATTCCGGCAGGATTCTGATCTTTTATCAGATCAATGAAGCTCGATCTCCGTGGCAATAGTCACAATGATTCTACCACGAACCCCCAACAAGGAAACGGACAATTTTGTAAACTTTGTAAACTGTGCTTTACAGTGCATGAACTTGATCAGAAAAGATGTGTGTCGCAGCAAGTGCCGAGACAGCACAGCACTACAACACGTAATTACAAATCGAAACATATCGGGTCAATTATGCGAACAGGTTTATTACTGATAGTGTGCAATATAATGATGCAACGTCTCAAAGCTGGCAGAGAGCCGTCCTAGCCATACTGGTGCTCAGGTCCTAAGACTGCACGTCAAACAATGTTGCACCATCATTCAGCCAAAAATAGTCATTTCACGTGACATCTGACCATGACACATGTTATTGACACTGTAGAGTCGAGTAAAACACATATTGCAATCATGGCTGATATGTGTAGTACTTGTCGGACACTGTAACTGTAAAGATGGGACGGCGGCGGGCCGGGAAACGCCGACACAAGTCTTGGCAAAGGACACGCTTACGTCTGTCTCGACACAACATACGTACAGAGCTGCGCGTTCACTCTTTTCGGATCAGCAACAATGAGGGTTTTGCACAGCTTTGTTTCTTCACTACTCCTTTCGAGTGCAGCGATTGTATCTGCTGCTTCCTCGTGGAGCTTTGAAGATGCTACTGTTTCGGTTACGAGCAAAGGTGCTGGTGTAGGCGGAGGTTCCAAGGACAGGTAAGCTTAAGCCGGAGCTCTGTATTTGTGCAATGAGTATACGACTAATATTACCTCTCTAGTCTGAGCCCTTCGAAGCCGCTCGGAAAGTCCGTATCACTGGGCGCGACTGACACGTTGAAGCTCGTCCTTACCACAGTCGATGGAGGCACTGCGAAGCGTCCACACCAAGCATACTTGACTCTGACCGACCCTGTCACTGGCGTAGAAGACTCGTTTGTGTTTAGTGTGAAGGATAGTGGAAAGGGCAAAGTCGACCTGGTACGTAACGCCCGTCAATGGCTGCCGACATACCTGACCATTCCAGTCTCACAAGGATCTACCCCATCAATTCTTGACAGCCGAGAAACCAATTGCTGCGTCCATTGTCATTGGGTCGCTTGGTTCATCCAAGCCGTACAAGAGCAAGGTGTTTGACCTTAACGTCACTCGCGACACCAGCATTCCTCTAAGCGTCCCCAACCCGCCAGTGCGCTTCGCCGCCGAGCCCGAGATCCATCACATCTTCCGCGACGACCCCAAGTCTCCACCAAAGGTCATAACTCTTGTGTTCGCGGCTGCTGTTGCTGCTGCGCTGCCCATCCTGCTTGGAGCATGGGCTATTTTGGGCGCAAACGCTAGCCATTTGGGCAAGGCCCTGGGTAACGCCCCTGTGTCGCACGCCCTTTTCTACGGTTCTATACTGGCTATGGAGGGTATCTTCTTTTTGTACTACACGACTTGGAACCTTTTCCAGACCCTGCCAGCTGCTGCTGCCGTCGGAATCGTTGCCTTTTTGAGCGGCAGCCGAGCTCTGTCCGAGGTTCAGGAGCGTCGACTGGCTGGCTTGAGATAGGTAGAGGTGGGAACTGAAAATGGCACTATGGTCTGAACATCGAAGACAAGAATCCGAAAGGGGGTCATGGATGGCATACAAAACGCCACTAAGCGCGGAAAAAGGACAACAATGGGACTATTGTATATTATGCATGCTGAATGATTAAATACTAGAATACAGGCTGGGCTCACTGCGATACCAGCAAGTCCATGCACTTGGAAGTGTGTATGGTGTCCTTTTTTTCCGTTATGCCACCTACAGATGATTACCCTTGTGATTAGGATATGGGACGAGTCATCATTTCGCAGTGTATGTTGCCGATCCTGGAAGTTTGCAGATGCGAGGCACATAAGTACCAGCGCATGTAGAGTTGACTGACGGTGAATTACTCCATTTTGCTCAGATATTGCATCACATACGATGCAAGCAACGTTACCTCGTCATTCTACTACTGTGATGTGTCGAGTACAGAATAAGCACATTGAGAATTCGTTATAATACTATGACTGATTTTTTACTCTCTTTTGCAACCATGTGTTAACTTCCAACCTTAGATGTCAAAAAAGGCACTGACATGAATATTATGGTGAGTAGAAAAAAAACCCCCCCATGGTAACTGTTAAGCAATATCATTCACAACCTACTCTATACATTTCCCAACCAAACCCCCCCCTTTCACCCCCTTTCACCCCACCATGCTCAAAATCCCGTCCACATTCTCCCTCCCAACAATGCCCTCCTCAACCATCTGCGCCAACGCCCATTCCACAACCCCCCTCTTCCCCTTCCACCCTTCCTTCCCCCCTCCCTTTCCCTCGACTTCTTCTTTCAACACCTCCGCAACAACCGCCTTCGCATCCGCCACCCGCCCCGCATGCTGCGCCCCCGCCCTCTCCGCCCAACTCCTCGCTCCCCTGTAGAAAACACCCGCGTTAGCAACCAGCGTCGCCCCGCTCTTCTGCCACGCCGGCTTCGCAGTCACGAAGAGTGAAATGCGGAAGCGGAAGAGATCAGTGTCGCCTCTTGCTAGGAAAACATCTGATAGCCGCGAGGCAGAGAGCAGGGAAGCGTGCGGCTGAGAAGAAAGAGTAGTGAGCATTGTTTGGGATTGAGATAGGGCTGTCCATTGGAGTGCGGTGTCTGTTTCGAAGGTTGGGGCTGAGGGGGTGTATTGTGTGCCGTCGGAGAGGGCGGAGGCGAAGTCGATGAGGGCGTCTGCGTGGGTGGAGTGCAAGTTTATGGTGGCCAAGGTAGGAGGGGTTTGTGAGATGGATTGTTGGAGGGAAGAGAAGGTGTGGTCGATGGTTGAGGCGTAGGTTGTTGCATCTATTTTTCCGCTGCGGTACTGGATTTCTGCTATGCTGGCTTGGAAGGTGGCGACGGCGAGGAGGGCGTCGTCTTTGGGGGTTGTGGTGGCTTCTTCGGATGCGGGGGTGGAGGTTAGGGAGAGGGTTGGACCGGATTTGGGTTCTTCTGCTGGGGCTCTTGTGGGAGATTTGTCGATGAGGTCGAGGAGAAGAGGGATTTTGTGCGTGGCTGTTTCGAGGCCGTCTTCGGCTTTCTTTTCGAGGCCCGAGAGGTCGAGGGCGGGGTTGTAGAGGCCGAGGAGCGTTGTGAGAGCGTTTAGTTGTGCAGTGCATGTTTCTAGGATTGACTCCGGTGTTAGGGGCTCTTCGACTGTAGCCCAATCACCTGGTGCTTCTGAATCACTAGATTCGGTCTTCATATCTTCATCTGCTTCCCCAGCTGCTGACTCTTGTTGTCGCTCTCCTTCCCAAGCCTCGCGGTACTCACCAGAAGCCTGTGCTTTTGCAATCTCAGCTTGTATCTGCGTGTAATCTTGCTGCTGACTGTCCAAACACCTTTTGAAGATCTCTACGGCTTCTTCAAGCAATGGCCTTGCATCTTGTTTTCTAGCTTCTTGTGTGTCACTTTCTAGACGGGCTTCTGCCAGTGACGTAAGTACTTGTGCAGTATTGAAGAGAATGTCTGTATTCGTTGGATTTAGCGAGACTGCAAAACGGTGAGAATCTAAGGTTTGCTCCATCAGCGCTGTTCTGTTTCCAAATTGTGACATGCTGCGCTCATCTTCTGCGATGTTGTATAGCAGATTTGCTCTGGGTTCGATTAGTACTTGGCGCAAACTGAGATGCTCGGCCCACTCACTTATTATACGCGAGATCAAATGATTGGGGATGAAGTCTCAGGCCCTCATTATACATATCAATTGCTCTATTGAAGAAGCGAGCGGCCTTTGCTGCGTCTCCAGCGCGCCATTTGCCCGCTGCCTGCTCATAATCGTCTGCGGCTTCTAGAAAGTCGTTTTCGGTTTGTGGTTCTTGTGGCTTTAACTTGCCCTTTGGCTTCGGCTTGAGAAACTCTTTTCGCTTAGGAGGCATGTCAACGGGAGAAGATGATGATGAGAAGTGACGAGTTTTTGGGTTGGTGTTGTGTTGTAGTTCAGCGACAGGACAGGGTCTGTAGAGGTGCCGGACGGGCCAACGCCGCGGACGGGCCAACGCCGGATTTTTCCCCAACAGTACTATCACAAACTTGAAGCTGTAGAGCTCTACATAAAAGCTATTATCGCGAGAAATTTTAATGTAGTAACCTAGTAGTATCATTTATCTAATCTATCTACTGATATTTGATTGGCAGCTTGATGGGGCGGCCTGAACGCGAGCGTGGTAACGGTGGTGCAGCTGATCGATCGGCTGGCTGCGCACCACCACTACTACTACCAATGATAATATTTTTTGATACTAGCTTGGCACGGCGCTTAGAGCTAGGCTTCTTGCCTATTCGAGAGATTTTGATAGCTTTTTGAAGTCGTTTGTGGGCGGCTTGGCGGGCTATCTGGTGGGCAGCTGCTTTAGCTTTCTGCCTCTCACGATCTAGTTTTGCCTGTCGCCCGCGCCCGCCGCCGTGCATCTAGTTCTTGAGCTTTTGAGTAGCTTTTCTCTCCTTTCTAGCTT
>NW_006911899.1:1662254-1745465 GCF_000338995.1 Bipolaris sorokiniana ND90Pr | reverse complement strand
GAATAATACTCTATATAGGTAGTAGGCCTCGCTTAGTGAGTCTATTAATATAATTAATAAGCTCAGCTTTATGTTATAGGTGGACTGTCTGCTGGTTTTATGCAGCTGCTTGTCTGGAGCTAGAAATACCTTAGTGGCGGTGGCTCAGCGTTCCTGGGTTAACACTATATTTTTTTGTAATTTGAGAGTATATAAGCTTTTTATTAGGCTTTAGCGCGTTAATAGCAGTAAGCGCAGCGTTAATTGATTACATTATGGTCACGTTATAGGTGGTTGAAGTGGATAGAATAATTGGTGTTGGAGGACGTAATCCGGCGTTGGCCCGTCCGCGGCGTTGGCCCGTCCGGCACCTCTAAAAAACGAGTGGCGAATCTGCCCAAGCTTGATTGAATGTGATTGATTTCTCAGCAAATGCAACCGCGTCCTAAATACCCTTTACTTGCTCTGAATGCGACTGATGTACAAATTTAATTTCTGCCCACCCTGCCTCTGAACGCGAAACTTCTTACTACCCACCCCGCTTCTACCTGCCCCACTTTGGACGAGCCTCGCGAACCTTGGACTTTCTGCATCCACAGCTTTCACTTTAGCTTCTCCCTATTGAACTCATCCCACAACAAGGCTTTGTCAATCAGAAAGCCACTTTGATCAAACAATACACCTTCTTCCCTCAGCAGCTCCAGTTTCGACTCCTGGTTCTGTCCGCTCGGTGCCTTTTCCCAGTCACCCTTGTAGCCGCCAACAAACTGTATCGGTCAGCACAACTGTCGTACCTCTCGTCGCAGAATGCTTACTCCGGTACTGGCGATGCATCTATGACAAGGCACTGCCGGACAGAATGGGTTGACGCGCAGCGCGCCGCCCACGGCTCGTGGAGAGCTGCCCAGAGCCTTTGCTATAGCGGCATATGTTGTGACGCGACCTTCTGGAATCTGCTGGAGTGCTGTATATACGCGTTCCTGGTATTTGGTAACCTTCTGCTGTAGGGCCATGATGAAATGTACCAGGAATCTACATGTGCAAACCACGCGTGTCTTTCTGGATCAACGCGCAGTCACGTGGCTTGCTTTTAAACTGACCACTCTCAGGCATCTCTATATGACCGGACCAAATAAATGTCGAATCTATCAACGACAATAATACTCGTACAATCTTCTTGGTTGGTAACACTGTGGCTAGGATGTAATTCTTCTTCATCCCAGTCATATCTCTATATTGAAACATACGGGCTTGTCCTAGTGTTAACAGCACAGATGAGCTGTAGAGCCATTCCCGCGGAATGTTCAACATTATTACGAGATGCACTCGGGAAAAAAACGGGTGTATATCTGGAACTAAGCAGACTTCTACGGACTTCCGATTTGATAATGGGTTCCCCCACGAACCGGCTTAGCAGCCAGGTCTATCCTGGATACGCTGGCGGTCACTAACACTTCAGCCGACCGGGTATTCCCAGATCGATGGCAATTGGCCTGTTTGGACATTGTCATAGTGTTTATGGTAAATAAAAAACCCCACGAACTTCCTCAACCTTCCTGAAGATCGGCATTTGCGGTCAATGCATTCGGACCTTGCCGACAAAATATACATATACGCGCGATAAGCTGAGTCACATCGCACAGCAGACTCCAAAGAGCATTACCTCCGATAGACGGAAACTAACAGAGTCGGAAGCGCTCTCGTTTTGCCATACCCCGCACTACTGCCACCTTTACAACCATGGAAAAAATTGTGCTTTGGCGGCTTGACGAACAGAGGGGGCCGTCACAACTAAGTCGCGCACTAAAATGCACGTCGTCATTTCCACACGGTGACCTCAGACGAACTTATTTCCTGTTCGTACCGCGGCGGGCCGAGCTCCACTGGGTCTCACAGGGTCATCAGGTGTTCACAGCAAGTGATTCGTAGACAGTGAAGCAGTCGCGCCGTGCCGCCCTCCCTTTTCCCCCTTCTCCATTTGACTAACGGCTAGAGTCAAAGCACGAATCAGTCCGGGGCCAAATGAGTCCGCTGTGGGCCTCTGATCGTTGTCGTAACTTGACATGTCGACCCAGTATATCATGCGTCCTGCATTTGGGCGGTTAACAACAACTGAGATTTGGCTCCGACACCAGCACCTTGACGGCTAGAACCGTCAAATCTAGACGCAAGACGCCGTCACTATGAGGCAGAAACTTTGCGCTACTTGCAACACTATTATCGCTCCGGCTGTTAGACGTTGGGATGGCTTTACTCAACAGGTCTCTACGCTTTCTTGGATGTCTCAAACTCCAACACCACTCTTGAGAACTAGCGACCTTTGGGTCAGCTCGTTGAACACCCTTTACCGCATCTACCCACGGGTATCGTCTCTACGGATGAGCACATTCAATCCTTGTATCAAACTGGGGCCAGTGATAACGTTAACGGCCAAATTCAGTTTCTCATTGGTCGTAACCCTTCACCAGACCCTTCCCTATACAGTATGGCGTAGTCACATGACCATATAGCTCTGCGGGCGGCCGTTTTTTTCACATTACCAGAGCACGAATGAGCGTCCAAAGCTGGGGTCAGCAGGTGTGGTGGCTTTGGCGCGACCTGGACGGTGGATCGCATCCACAATGGCGCGCCCTCGCTCCGAAGCGCAAGTGAAACTGTCGAGGATAGCAAAAAATACCGCTTTTGCTATTGCAGGTGAAGAAAGATCAAAATCTTCTTTGTGAGTCGAGAGTTGCGCAGCCTTTTGATGCGTTGTCATTGTGGCGAGGGAGATCGACTGCTCAGCCTCAGATTTGCCTGAAGCTAAACCGAATTAAGGCACTCAGCCACACTCCAGCTCTCTCTGGACGGGCTCTCCGGCTTGACAGGCATGATGCCATCGCCTCACAAGCAGATCCGCAGGCACCTGGTTAAAGCATGCAATGGTCACGAGAATAGCAACAAGAGTTGCGAGATCCATTGGGTAACCACTGCGAAAATCGCTCAGAAAGCCATATGACTGTTTCTGCATGGGGAATCCAGCCGCCTGTTGCCCTGCAAGCCCTGATTGAACAGTCAGACAACCCCCTCGACAGGTGAAGGCTTCTCAACGGATCTATTGCTTCGCCAGATTAAGGTAGATGCATACGAGCCGTTGATAGCCATGTCGGTCCTTTCTTGAACTCGATGGGACAATCAATGGCTGATCGTCGCGCAATTTCGAAGGGCTGAAGGTAGCATATGTAGCTGGAAGGGCGAATATTGGCAAATGAGGGCCGTTGCGACGTCACGGCTATTTGTCGACATCTTTCGCTAAGATTCGCATCTCAGCTCCCAAAACAACAGCCCTGTCATGAGACGTGTCTTGAAAAGCAATAGCAAAACGTGAGGCTTGTGGTGAGGGTTGCTGAGCGTTTGGAACGGCATAATGTTGGTGGGTAAAGGACGGACGCGGGCGCCCTGACAGCCAATTGGACTTTTCACTTGGCTGGCGCCGTACAAGGCCTGTTTGCGAATCACCACCCTCCACCACCGCTCAGCAACTCGACTGGCTGTGCTCTCTCTCCAAGCCAAAGGCCTCCACCCACCTATCCAAGCCCAAGCGCCCGCACTGGGCTAGGATGTCGCCGTCCGGAATCAGCCCAATATCGCAAGGCCGCCGGCGTCGGCTCTCTGGAAGATGTGTGCGCATCCAAGATGCGCACGCCGCGAGGTTGTACATATGCAAGCCTACGCACCACGCAACTGCGACAATCACCAAAGCGCTCTTGCCCAACAGATTCCATCACTGAGCTTGCCAAACCACCTATATTGCCGAGAAACTCAGGACTACTTGAAAGAGGCACCGGGACTGGTCCTCCGTTTTGAAGACGGCTCATCCGCGAAAGCCCCACTGAGGCGACTCTCGGTTGAAGCCCCGCGCTAGGACTGTTGACCCTGAGGTAAGAATAGACGGGACGCGTGAGCTGCCTTTGGGGGCAAGAGTATAACACCAGTCATCGTCTCGTTGCTCCCTGCGCGCGTCGTGGTCGATTTTCGTCCCATCTTGCTGTACCCTGGCACAGCCCCATCTCGGGCATTGCCGACTGCGCCACACCCATCACTCGTTTTCGGACTTGCCGATAGATGTGGCATACGAGAAAGATTTTGACAACTTCACCGAAAGTCTGCACGGATACGCAAGACTGCAAGTACCATCTGGCCGGATGACTTATATGGATAGACTTGCAATCTCAGTCATCGTAACAAATCCCCGAATCGCCACCCCCGTCCGGTTAATCTAGCCTTCCCGCCATCAGCCGCACCTCACACCAATTCGCTCCACGGATTCTATCCAAGTTGGCTTTTGCTATCAGTTTCGGAGTCTCGATTTCCGGCTCCCATTTGCCAAACCCTTTTGTCTCAAGCGTCTCACAGAAGGGTAAGCACATGCCTTCATGAGTTACTCGGCGTACACAAGCATCTGTTGTACATCTAGCCGTGCTACACAAGGCTTCCCAAAATGGCTTCTTATAAGTCACAATACCCTCCCTCAAGGAGGGTGGAGGACCGAGGACCCACTACTCGGTTGCCTCAACGATCTATCACACCCACCACAGGCCCATCGCAGCTACCCGCTTCAAGTCACTCTAAGCTGCAGAAGAGGAGGCCTTCAAGAGATGATGAGGTACAGCCCAGAGGTCCTGTAAGCCAAACAGGGTCGGTATCAACATCTAGTATACGCCAAAGAACTACCAGCCGGTCTACGCCTATGTTTCCTCAGAACACAAACGCTACAAGCTCAAAACCAACATCTCAGACGTCGACGTCCCGACTACCCAAGCTCGAGGTTCCCCAAAGTATTCGTACACCTTCGCTCGCATCAGGGTCATCGGCATCAACTATCGAAAGCCCTCGATCGAATGTTCTCCGGAGAAAGCAAGCGAGTTTTGGGGTTGCTAGTGGTCGACAGGCAATACGCATAAGGGACGATTCGATGTCATCTCAGGATGATGCGCAACCGATGGAGGGCATACCTGGTGGCTACAAGGATCCTTTCTCCGAGACTGTTCTAGGGATCTCAATACCACCGACCTCGACAATACTGGCTCGTTCAGAGCCCCAGGCCGAGCTGTATAACAGTCCGCTCTATGATGACGAGATTGGACCTACAGATATTCTTCCTCTTCCGGTCCCCCAATATGCTCTCTCCGCAACCCCATCGACACGTTACTCGGAGTCTCCAGGGCCTTTCAGTGTCTCATCGACCCCTACATCAATGTCGTCCTATTCGCCAGGAACAACACTATCGAGAGCTTCTAACCGGACACGGCAAGCAAGTCCTCTACAGAGTAGACCACCTGTTACTCGACACAAGACTCCAGATGAGATGAACAATCGCCACCCACACGCTCTATCCACAGTCAGAGAGTCCTCGACATCATCGTCATCTGTATCCACTGTCATCACCGAGAGCGCAAAATACAAGGACATGTCGTCACCTAACGCACTAGCCACCCTCCCTCAAAGTCCTCGAACATCAGAAGTGATGCAGAACACAAGTGAAAGACCACAGGCTCAGGCACCTCCCGAGTTCGCTCATCTTGCAAACCAATCGCCTGTTCCAATGCTATCGGCAAGGCGGCCATCAAGACCTAGCAGAGATGGTACTCCAGAGCTATCAGGACTCCGAGGTCCATCGCCAATCATCCAGAGTAACATGCCTCACTTTCCATCCCACCATAAGCGTAGCGCATCGTCCGAATCTAGGATAGCGCTAGCGTCCACCATGAGGTCCAAAACGACCACTCCGGCAAAACCGTCTTCACGGCTTCCATCGCCTAATCCCTCGTCAGCTTTGCCACCAGCCACCCGCTCAACATCGCGTGGACCTACTCCAGATCTCCAGCTTGATAGAACCACCCGAAGAGTTAGCTCTGGACCAGTACCGGCACCAGCCCCAAGCCCGAACAAAACCTCTCGATTCGGATTTTTCACGCGTCGTACCAAGACTGAGCCCGCTGCCCCCGCGAAGTCAGATGGAAAGCTACACCGTAGAGGGCCTGCTGCAGGTACTGGGCATGAAGGATACGGGCGATATGCCGGCAGAGGTCGGAGTGGAAGTTCGATCAGTACCAATAGTATTGGACGTTCTGCTAGTGCCGGGACGACTAATGAGAGTTTGGACAAGACACCTTCGACCCGCAAGAGTAGCATGACAAGTACGACAAGCGGGGACATGGATGACTTCTTCCTGAACCGACTTGCTCCGGTAGTTATCCGGGGTACAGGAAGTAGCACAGAGCTCTCACGTAGTCCCGAACCGATGCAGAGTAGCAGCAGTCTCGACGTATCCATCAAACAGCCAACGAAAACGACGCAGATTGAAGGCAGTATGTCACAGTCTGCACTGGAGAAGAACAAACCAACACTACTGCCTTCTGCGATGCCGAATACGATGCGTGGCGTATCTCCAATGAAGAAGATGGCTATGGGACTACGGAAGCCCTCGGAAAGCGATGACGACGCGAAGAAACCATCTCTGCCTGATGCAAACTCGAAAAGGACATCACGAGCATTGCAAAACACGCAAGTGTCTAGTGGCTCCTTGGGTTCTGGCAGCCGCATAGTTGGAAGAATTCGCAAGAATTCGATAAGCGGAGCTCCAACTGAGACCAAAGAGGGCACGTGGTTGAAATCATCAAAGAAGAACAAAGCAGAGAAGGAGGCATCGAAACCGTCCAAGAGGTGGAACTTCTTCCAACGTGCACATGCGGGACCACGTGCAGACACACCAGCAGGTCATGCAGCCAGTCCTAGCAACACGGTCAGCGCTTCTCGCTCTGTTGCACATTATGCCTTGATGGACCAGTCCGGTCTTGAGCTTAACGATATAGAGCAGCTCATGCAGGAGGCTGATGAAGGCACAGAGAGTGCTCTTTCAGATGATGAGCCTGGAAGGAAGGAAAGAATGCTCTCTATGCTGCTGCCACCCAAGCCAATTCTTGAACCTAGCTTTGTGTCTACAGCACGCCCAGCCTCACCCAAGGTCTTCTTACGCCCAGAGGCGCCGCCACAACCCGAACAGCAACAGAGCAAGTTGTTTATTGATACCAACGTGCCAGCGTCCTACAACCCTGAGCGTTATTCGCTCGCAGACCTGACGCCCGTCACCGATCTCTCTCGGCCTACGTCTCCCTTCGAGCAGCCTTTCCCAGTACAAGATTATGGGGTTGCCCCATCGCAGGATGCAGCACTTGCTTTGCAACCATCGGAACCTGAGCCTCAAATTCCCAACTCTCCGCCTAGTCAAGAAGCCCATGTTCGTCCGCAAGACATCTCCTCGCCTGGGCTTCCACCAGCAAATCCACCTCCACGCCCAAGCCGCTTGGCTCAAGTCGGTCGCATCCCTCAAGTTGTCTCCACCCGCCGCCAACCAGGACGCCCATCATCTAGATCGTTTTCTCGCCCTTTTGTTCCAAATCAACCTCGTCCCGCAGCTCTTCCTCGGACATCTTTTGATTCTATCAGCCCCGTAGTTGCAACCGCGGGTCCGGTCGAGCCGTATCCTATCCTTCAAGGCTTGAGCGCTCTTGCGCATGGATCAGCTATTGCAGCTATGAGCCCCGAGGAGGATGAGGCCAACCGCCGAAGTGAATTCTTCAAGTTTCCGCCTCGTAAGGATTCGGAGGTATCATACTCGAGTAGCTCTGGCATTTGGAGCTTTGCCCCAGCTGCAAGCACTGCTGTGGTGCCTAGCCCTGGAGCACCATTGTCCGAAGATGAGCTCTGGAATGAGTACGACGATCTGATTGACGAGGTTCTCTCGCCTGTCACTTCTCACGCCGCTGAGCATAGGAATACCCTTCGCAGTCATCCTTCTCTTGAACCAATGCCTTTGCGACCCAAGGCACCAGTCAATGTACCAGATTCAGAGCGCGACGACGATGAAGTCACAAACCCATCTCTGCACCTACGCCGCTCTCGTCTGCTGGCTGTTTTGCATTCCAATCAGTCCCCGGCTTCCTCAGTATCTTTCTCAGAGTTTATCTCAGATTATGGGGAGCGCAAGATTAGCGTTATTGATCCCGTCACTGGAAGGCTGAGCCTGCCCGCCAGTCCTCGTCTTTCCACTGGATCCGCCACAAAACGCTCGACTCGCTCTAGTCTCCCAGCGTCTCTATCACACAATGTACGACAATCGAGATGTACCATCGCCTCTCAGTCAAGCAAAGACCGCACTAGTGCCGCCACGAGCCGGTATAGAGACTCGCAACTCATGGACATTGCTGAGAACCAAGCGGACGGACTGCTATCCATGGCAAATCTTCGTTTCGGTGCTCTTATGATAAGCAAGTGGCTTTCCTTCGGTCGCGTCTTGTTTAGCCCAATTCATTTTGAGCTCAAGAACCCAAAAGAGGACCGTGTTCTGGTCATTGATGGGCTCGGCAAAGACTGGTCTTACTACTGTGCGCTGACCTATCCCGAGGCGACTGTGTATGACATGGGGCCTGATCCATCTCCGACGACGTCATCTGAGGGTGCTGCTGAGGCTTGGTCGACTCTCGGTAACCACCGCCATATCTGCCATCCCTCTCTCAGCAAAGCTTTCCCGTTCCCTATGCATTTCTTTGCATGCGTTGTGCTTCGATTTCCGACTGCACTTCCTTCCTCTGAGCACCACTTTGTCCTTTCGGAAGCCAAGCGCGTCCTGCGTCCTGGTGGCTACCTCGAATTCAACGTCCTCGATATGGATCTTGTCAATATGGGCAACCGGGCGCGCCGTGCAGTCCGTGGCCTGAAGATGAGGATGCAGGTAGCGGATGAGAACATCTCGCTCCGCAACATCAGCGACGAGGTCATGGCCGGCATTGGTCGCAAAGGCTTCGTCGAATGCAACCGCTGTGTTGTTGGTGTCCCTGTTGCTGGAAAATTACCTAATCTCGAGGACATGAAGGCACCTGCCACCATGAGGAAAGACAGTACAGTAAGCTCAACAACAAAGACAAGCAACAATATGGCCTCACCTGATGGACCAAAGCCCGGAGTCTCCTTCTCTGATCTCCTCAACGCGTCTTCAGCATCAGAATCCACCAACAACGACATCACTGACATGGTGGCTCGCGTCGGTCGGTGGTGGTACTCCCGCTGCTACGAATCACTTGTTCTTCCTGAAGCTGGAGCACCTGGTGCCGCAGCTTCAGGAACTATGCTCGAGAACAGCATCTGGCGCGACGAAAGCCTCATCAGTGAATGCGAGAAGCGTGGCACAAGCTTCAAACTTCTTATCGGCTACGCGCAAAAGCCTGAGATGGGCGTCCGACGCACCGTCAGTGTCTGATTATTCTTCGTTTCTTTCGAGCTGTGCTCCAAAGGTCCAGGAGACCTTTATACCCTATTGTTCTTAATGCGTTTTGTCGTTTTCTGGGACTTTTTTTTTAACGGCGTTCTGCTGCGTTCAAGCGTTTGATATTTCCTTATACCCTCATTCGTTCAATTTGAGCTCTTTGCATAACAAACGGCGGCTTAGCATGATTACAAATACCACTACGACAGAACGGCGCGAGCCTGGGCGCATAATCATATGTCTCAGAAACAGTCCAGACATTTGTTTCAAGTTTTTTTCTTCTTTCTTTGGCCGGATTGGAACATGCTGGTAATGGACAATATCTCGGGACAATTGAGCAAAGGGAGGGTTTGGTGAAAGATAATACCCAGACATGTCGATGTGATCAAGGAACTTTTATGTAGATATGACAAGACGGTCATTGACCGATACGAAGAATGAATGATTTATATTTCCATCAATTACTGGTATCATAAGAATTTCCATGTCTACATTGAGACTATAGACCAGAACAAGATAGATCGACATGTGTATCGACCTGCCAAGCGCACTAATCCCAATATCCACAAGCGCCAATTGCTCAAGCATCCAACCAATCCGCTTGCAGCACCCTCAGCATTACCCTTCACTCCAACCCTTTCTCTCTTCTCCCACAATCAACTCGGAGAGAAAAAAAAGAACCCACTCTACTCTCAAAGAATCTGGAGTTCTCAACTATCAAGCGCAAAGTAGAGATACAAAGAAAGAGCAAGGAAATCAGAGGCGAAAAAAAGATGAATCAAAACTTCCAGGGCGCGCCGGACCGAGATGACATTCGGCTGCTGGACCAACTGCGTAGCCAGCTCATGCCTATGATCAAGACCATGGATCGACTACAAGCTGAGATGCAGTTCAAGATGAGCCGGGGGGAGGCTGTTGACTGGTAAGTGTTGGGGGAGAGGGGATGAGCATGCTTGTTCTTTGTGCAATTGCGAGGCGGTGTCGCGTTTTTGTTAGAACCGGTTTGCGCCTGCATCGTATATGTTTCTGGGTAGACAATATCTACGCCCCCCAAAAAAGAGGAAATTGCAACTTGATTGTTTGAGTTTGACTTGGAAAGCGCCATCAGGTTTTTAAGTAGTAGCATACAAAAACTAATATCCTTCCCCCCGGCAGGCCCCAAATCCATCGCGCAACGACCATGGTAACAAACTACATAACCTCCATCCACCTCCTCATCAACGGCGGCTTCCGGCACCAAAACAAGCTCGTCACGCAGAAACAGCGAATCCCGTCCAAAGACGCGGCTGGCAACCACATTCTCGACGCAGGCGGCAACGAGGTCTTTGTGGAACGCGACGTCCGACGGCGCCTCATTGCGACGCAGCCGCTACCCACTAACACGGAGAAATTCCAAGCCCTGCATCCCTTTCCGAACCCGTTGTACCCGATGAACGCGGGGGGCGGCATGGCGGCGGGTATGGCGGGGACGCTGCTGCGGAAGCGGCTCGAGCCCATGGAAGAAGGCTGGGTCGAAGACAAGATCCGCAAGGCAGCAGAGTGGTTGTACATCCCCGAAGAATGGGGCGTTGACATGAACAAGAAAGTCGCTACCAATAAGCAAGAAAAAAGCGAAAAGGAAGATGATGACGAAGATGACGATGCGGGGGTGCCAGAGTCTGAGCGCCTCGACTCTGAAGCTATACCTACGACACGTGTCAAGGATGTGCTTTCGGGCGATGCGATTAAAGATGTTTGGCAGCATGCGCACCAGGAGGTATTTGATATGAAGTATCTGCGGCAAACGTATCCGGCAAGTTACCCTGCGGAGGATGCGCAAGATGCGAATGAAGGCGAGGAAGAAGGGGATGATGATGATGATGAAGAAGAAGGGGATAACGAGGAAGAAGAGGAAGAAGAGTTTGAGGATGTCATGGATACGTCTGGGGGACAGGACGCAGGAGATGAGGAGTCGGCTAAGCCAAAGGTTATGAAGAAGAGAAAGGTGGTTGTGGGGAGGTTGCCGGTGCATCAGGCGGTGCCGGGCGCGCCGGTGTTTTCGCTGGGCGTAGTACAGAGATTCACGGAGACGGGAGAGGTATAGATGGGTTGATGAGGGGGGGAGGGAGGTTTACTCATTGTATGGTGGTATATCGTTTGATTCGGCATTCTATTTTACATTAATTGAGGGGTGGGGGGGTATCATGATTTTCTTTGGCTTATGTTTACTCTGGTCTGAGTGCGTACATACGTACGGGGAATAGCTCCTTCGGCATACCTTTCTGCTGCTCTGTGGCAACAATCTTCAGGCCAGCCTGTTGGAAGAGCATGCGGAACTTTGCGTCGGACCGTGTGACGCTCGAGTCTTCGTCGTCGTAGATGTCCTTGTGCTTGATATCCGTCGACATGTTTTCCTTGACAATGATACAACTCCTAAACGTATCCTGGCCTTCTGTTGCTGGTTTGAGTCCTTGCTTGCAGCGCTCGAGGTACACGACTAGTTGTGCGTCGGTCAAGTGTCCGAGGCACCACTGGTTCCAAATGACATCGTACGTGCCAGACTCGGGTATCCAGTCCTGTAGACCGAGATTGATAACCTCACCCAACTGGCCTCTTCCCTCCTTTTGTTCCTCGCTGGCTAGGCTTTGCACCAGCTCGTCGGTAAACTTCTTGACGGGCTCCACAACATCGACCTTTTCGCTCACGCCCAGCAGTAAACCTTTTGTTATGCGGCCGATACCCGCGCCACAGTCGGCTACACGCTGTAAAGGCGGCAGGGGTTCCTTGGAGGATGCATTGGCTCTGCCGCGGCGCAGCTTTGTGAGGAAGTTGGACGAGCCTTGCAAATCAATGCGCGTGGTCTGGGGGAAACCGCCAAGCATGCCGTTCACGTCGGCCGAGACGCTATTCCAGTACTCGAGCGAGTGAGAGACGTCTATCGAGGCGTCTGGGCGCTCGGCGTCGGGGGGTGAGGCGGACAGTGGGTCGCGGGTCATGTCCATTGTGGAGTATGGGCGAGTGACGAGAAGCTTGAGGAGAATCTGCGGTAGTTTGAGCACGTGAACCTTGACGGTTCTTTTCTGGAAGGCTGACATTGTTGTACTGTTTGTTTTTCCTTTTCTTCCCTACAGCAGATTCCCTGGATTTAACTGGGCGCTAGGCGGGCGGCATTGATCAGGGAATTTTTTTTCTTTCAAAGAGATCGGCATGAGGGCAGAAGTTTTGGAAGTCGATATGTACAATGACGCGAGCGGATAGCATGGTGGGGTAGTTTCCACTGCTGTCTGCCAATAAGCGTGACGATTGCTGTGCGCTCCAATCAACTGGCAACAACATCCGAGTGTGTTTCTCATTTATGGATCAGATAGGCATACCAAAATATGTGTAACTGTACGCGAAAACAATGCAGAGCGTCAGGTGCATTGGCAGCGGTATGCACGAGTCCAATGAGATTAAGAATTGCCGAATGCACCCACTCACACTCTCTCAATGATGCATACAATATAGTCATATCGAGTGTACGATGGATGGACCAATGGCATTCATCGGCATGAACAGATAGCTTGGTACGAGAAATGACCTAAGGCTTCCAGGGAGTGTGTAATACGAAACCAATGCAGAAAAACAAATGATAAGTACAGCAGTACTTACAGCGTGCGTGGAGAGACCGGGGAAACCGGGATGGGGTTCACGTGATGATAACGACCATGTCGAAAACATGGGCTAGTATACCATTTTCGGCGCCATTTTCTTTCGACCGGCAAGAAGAGTAGAGCCGAGCGTACTGGCTGTATCCAGGGACACGCATACCGGATGCTGAAAATGTGTAGTAGAAGTAGACAACGGAGGACAGGCATCTGAAAAAGGCAGTTGCATGCGGTGGGGCTAGCCTTAACCGCCTCATGGCGGGGTCCGCAGATGCCGATGGTACTACCGCACTCATCACTGGCCGGCGCAATAGATATCTGCAAACTATAGATAGCTGGCCATGTCCGCGTCAACAAGGGATATGTCCCGTATCTACTCGGCCTTGACCAGAGCTCCACTCCGCCCTCGTACATCGCTTTCTCTTCAGCCATTGCTATACAGGGTACCTGGTGCTAGCATCAGTCCGACTTGGAAATTCTACACGACTCACACTAAAAACATGTCTGACCTCTTCGTTGAGCTTACAGCGCCAAATGGCCGCAAGTATAAGCAGCCAAGAGGTCTCTTCATCAACAATGAGTTTGTCAAGTCCAAATCTGGTGAGACCATCACAACCATAAACCCCAGGTATGCCAAAAACCCCCCTGCAACACCCTGTCTGCGCTAAGCTAAGTCGGTCCAGCGACGAGAGCGAGATTACATCCGTCTATGCGGCTGGCCCAGAGGACGTCGATATTGCAGTAGCAGCAGCACGCAAGGCCCTGAACAACCCGGATTGGCGGGACATGGACTCGAATGTCCGAGCCGATCTATTGTACAAGTTTGCCCAATTGATTGATGAGCACAGAGAGACGCTGGCGACCATTGAGACGTGGGACAATGGCAAGCCCTACTTGGTCTCGCTCAATGAGGACTTGAGCGAAGTCGTCGGCACCATCAAGTACTATGCTGGATATGCCAACAAGATTCATGGCACCGTCATTAACACCTCACCCCTCAAGCTAGCCTACACTGTCCGGGAGCCAGTCGGTGTCTGTGCACAGATCATCCCGTAAGATGCTTTGGTTTGGGAGAATTTGACATGGAGGTACTGACTTCATCCAGTTGGAACTTTCCCCTGGCTATGGCGGCCTGGAAACTGGGTCCTGCCCTCTGTACCGGCAACACAGTAGTCATGAAAGCTGCTGAGCAGACGCCACTGTCCCTTCTGTATCTTGGATACCTGGTCAAAGAAGCCGGCTTCCCTCCAGGTGTCGTCAACTTCCTCAATGGCTGGGGCAGGACGGCTGGAGCTGCGCTGGCGCAGCATCTTGACGTGGACAAGATTGCCTTTACCGGATCGACAGCAACAGGAAAGGAGATTATGAAGATGGCTGCTATCAACATGAAGAACATTACACTCGAAACCGGAGGAAAGTCGCCATTGATTGTTTTCGATGATGCAGACTTTGATCAAGCCGTCAAGTGGGCGCACACGGGTATCATGTGGGATATGCCTATGCTCCTTGGTTGCATTTGACTGACAATTTTCAGGTACAACCAAGGCCAGGTGTGCACGTCAACATCAAGGATACTGGTGCAGGAGGGCATTTACGAAAAGTTTGTCGAGGCGTTCAAGAACTACGTCAAGACGGCTTCAGTCGTTGGAGATCCATTCAAGGACGACACGTTCCAAGGACCGCAAGTGACCAAGGCGCAGTTTGAGCGCGTGCTCTCGTACGTGGAATCGGGCAAATCAGAGGGAGCCACGCTGGTTGCAGGCGGCGAGGCGTACAAGAACGTAGGTGGTAAGGGCTTTTTCGTGGCACCTACCATTTTCAAGGATGTGACAGACTCGATGAAAATCTACCGCGAGGAAGTGTTTGGCCCGTTCGTGGCCATCAGTTCGTTCAAGGAAGAAGAGGAGGCAATCCGACGTGCAAACGACACTACGTATGGCTTGGGTGCAGCGGTGTTTACCGAAAACATTACCAAGGCGCACCGTGTAGCTCGACGGGTTGAAGCAGGCATGGTTTGGATCAATTCCAGCAACGACTCTGATTTGCGTGTTCCGTTTGGTGGCGTAAAGCAGAGCGGGATTGGCAGGGAGTGCGGTGAAGCTGGGCTGGAGGCGTACACCAACAAGAAGGTATGTGTGGGATGCATTGAGTGGCGTCATGTACCTGCTAACACGGCTGCTAGGCTATCCACGTTAACCTAGGTACCAAACTTTAAAGGCTTCAACGGCGCGACCATGGACGGCAAGCACAGGCATGAAGGCAGTGGGGCCCATGGGCAATCAGGCAAATATTTGCAAAGACGAAGGACGTCCAAGAGTTCCGCCCTTGGCGCCAGGGCTTGGACGGTTGACGGGAGGCCAGGTTTGCAGCAGAGCAGTACTTGTATGGTTGGTGTCATGAATACAAATGTCGGTGTACATGAGTTGAATGCCGGCTTGGTGATTTGTTTTGCGACGAAAGTGGTTCGTGTTTGAGGCGCATGGTATGTGCATGAAGAGCAGCCTGATGACGGCTTGGGCTGCCAATGGAAGAGAGCCGCAAGGGCAGGACATGACCTGTGGGAGTAGGCACATGTACATATACATATGTATGTACAGAACACGTGTAGGGTAGGGTTGTGCCCGCAGCCCGGAAGATCCGTTGGTCGGTAGGCCGGAGGGACTGCTGACAGTGGACCCATGATGTCGTTGGCGGGGTTGCAGTTGGGCGAATGTGTTCGGTGGGCTTGCAGCGTGGTTTTCTGCTCAGTCGGCCTGCGCCAATAAAGGGGGGGGGGGGGGTGAGGCGACGAGGAGAGGGCTGGCCTACCGTCCTGCCAGCTAGTCCATGGTTGAAGGCTGGGCGGGTGCAAGAGGAGTGATAGGTCACGTTGCGTGCCCAGAGGCTCTCTCTGATGCAAGGGCTTGTAATCCTTGCCCGCAATCTTGGCGAAGTCGCGTTGTGGGAGCTGTCGACTGTTTTTCTCCTCCGTGTTCTCTTGCTCTCTTTCTCTCTCTCTTCTTCTTCTTCCACCTGTCTGATCCCGTGGTTGTTGTATGCGTAGAGGCCGCAGTACCCGCACAATATCCTACTAGCACCGCACAGCACTGCACCGCACCGCAGCACCCTGTCGCAGCACGCACGCCCCATCCAGGTTGCGTATCACTGCGGCAGCCCGGGCTCATACTAGTCAGCGCTCGCCTGCCCGCTAACAGCGCACTCAACGCTGCCATTCAACGACGCGGCAGGGCCTACGCCGACTAGACCTTGCGGCTGACATCGTCGCTGGCTCCCCCCGCCCTGCTAGCTCGGATAGTGGTTCAAGTCATCGTTATCATCATTGCCCTTGCCCGACACCAGCCCCAGCCCCAGCCCGTGAGCACTGCCCAAACAACCCGCCTGTCCTCTGCATACCACCGATCTGGCGCGCACGCTGGAAGACGATCGCTCCCCCGTCGCCCAGCCTAGCCTCATCTGCCACAGCTTGTCCAGGCAGATCACGACTGCGCCGACGGAGGCCCGCTTCCTGTCTTTTCTTGCCCGCCTCTACCGACCGCCCTAGCACAGCCTCTTGCCCAACCCAACTCAACTCAACTCAACTCAACCACCACACATAAACCCGACTGCTGCCTGCGCCCTTACCTGGCATCCTCGCTGCCAGTAGAAACTGGCACGGAGCTGACGGAGAGAGAGCGAGCCAGCGAATCCAGCCAGCGAGCAAGACCATCCCCGGCTTGGTCTTGCACTCCCCTCCCCAGCTCGGCCGTCGTTTCCTCCCTCTTTCATATGAGAAGCATCAACCGACCTCACAAGACCACGATACATACCGCCCGTCTCGACACACACTCGCTTAGCCACGCCACCTCCTACCCATCATGGGCAACCAACAGTCAAGCAGCAAAGACAAGAAAGGCGACAAGGGCGGTGCCGACGGCGTTCCTCTTGGCCGCGAGTACTACCGCTCCTTTGAGAGATCCGACACCAAAGATTCAACTCGCTCGCTGCGTACCTCGTTGCGCAACAAGATCCCCATCACCGGCAAATCCGACAGTCCACGAAACTCGGTTGCCGGCATTGGCGATGCCAACGGCAAGGTGGACAAGTCGGATGCCGCTTCCACAAAGTCCAAAGGCTCGCGAAGAAACTCGCTAGCTTCAGCCCCCGCGCCGCCCCCCGCGCCAGCGCCCACCGAGGGCGCGACAGAACCCACAGACAGGCCCGAGTTGGACGCAGACGTGCCCCAAGCACCGCCCTCGCCCGTTCACGGCGCAACGCTCGGAACAGGCCACGAGGGAGTGACCAAAGCCCAGCGAACTGGCGAAGTAGACCACGTCTCTGATGTTCCGCCCACGGGAGCCGCACAGCCTTCGGCTTCAGCCCAGCCGGGCGAGTCCATCTTGCAAAAGAAAGACCAGCCTATCCCTAGGCTGCCGGAGCCTCCAGCGCCAACAGATGGCTCGGGCTCGCCCATGGAGATCAGCGCGCTCAAGACAATGGATCTCGATGACATGATTCAGCGACTGCTCGACGCTGCATACGCTGGAAAAGTCACAAAGACAGTCAGCTTGAAAAATGCCGAGATCTTCGCTATTTGCTCAGCTGCTCGAGAAGTATTCCTGAGCCAGCCAGCTTTGCTGGAACTTGCTGCGCCTGTAAAGATTGTAGGCGACATTCACGGACAATACACCGACCTGATTCGAATGTTCGAGATGTGCGGCTTCCCACCAAATTCAAACTACCTTTTCCTCGGCGATTATGTCGACCGCGGCAAGCAGAGCCTGGAAACCATTCTTCTGCTCCTCTGCTACAAGCTCAAGTTCCCTGAGAACTTCTTCCTGTTGCGCGGCAACCATGAGTGCGCTAACGTCACGCGCGTATACGGTTTCTACGATGAATGCAAGAGAAGGTGTAATATCAAGGTCTGGAAGGCGTTTGTCGATACCTTCAATACACTGCCTATTGCGGCCATTGTAGCCCAAAAGATTTTCTGCGTACACGGTGGACTGTCACCCAGTCTGTCGCACATGGACGACATTAGACAAATTGCGCGACCTACCGACGTGCCGGACTATGGCCTACTCAACGACCTGTTATGGAGTGATCCGGCCGACATGGAGAACGACTGGGAATCTAACGAGCGCGGAGTTAGTTACTGCTTTGGCAAAAAGGTCATCATGGAATTCCTGGCGCGACATGACTTCGACCTGGTTTGCAGAGCCCACATGGTTGTAGAAGATGGTTACGAGTTCTTCACAGACCGAGTATTGGTGACTGTGTTTTCTGCACCAAACGTAAGACACTCGTCATCTTTTTTAGCTCTGAACTCAGCTAACATTGTACAGTATTGTGGTGAATTCGACAACTGGGGTGCCGTCATGTCGGTTTCGGGCGAATTACTTTGCAGTTTCGAGCTCCTAAAACCCCTCGACTCAAGTGCGCTGAAGAGCCATATCAAAAAGAGCAGGAACAAGCGCCAAAGCATGCTCAACTCACCAGTACGTATCACAACTGAACGTCCGGGAATTTTGCACAATTCAGGACTATTTATTATATATATAACAGTACTAACAAGGCCGGCAGCCCGCACACTACGCTCCTCAAAGTTACTAATCTTATGCTTGGGTGTAGGGTACCCACCGTACTCCGCCCTCTGCGTCTGCATCTACACCTCTGACAGGAAATATTTTGGTACTACAAAAGCCCAAGTCTTCTGGATTAGCCGATGATGTCACCATGACAGACGAACGAGAAAAGCGAGATGTTACCAAACAGCCACGGTGCGTGCAGAGGAAACCTGGGTTGGGACGACTGGGCAACCAATACGATGATGCCTTCATGCCTGTGCCCACGAAACATAGACACGTCAGATCAAGCACTTGGATAGATACTCGAAGTGAGCCTACTACAATACCCAAAAGCCCTAGCGCGCCGTTGCTACTGCAAAACGTGCATTCGCACAGCGCTAAACAACTAGTTAGGCGAAGAGCAAAGGAAACAGAAGCTCGAAGAACAGAGGGTACTATGGGAGTCTACGCTTCCTAAATCTCTCCTAGATCATATTGGAGGTTTCGCTACCGGACACCGTCTCGACTATGTTCATCCCACAGGCATGCGACGAAGCAGCTGAGCATGCGATATCTTGCCAATGGTTCTTTCTTCTCTAAGGACCCCTCCAGATTTTCGTTATTAAACCGGACGCTAGGCTTTATTTTCTATGGGGGGTTAGGATGGATGATGCAACAATTTACCTGTTTGCTCTATTCTCCGAAAGCTTGTTTTTTTTCATTTCTTCATCTCCTAATGGTCTTGCGCATTTATAGGCGTAGGCGTATATCATGCACGTGGGCTTTTATCAGCTTACTTCTCTCCCTCAACTTGACCATGTCCTGATATGGTAGAAAGCATGACGTATCGATGGCTCTACAAGATGAACGGAAGTGGGACGCAATGTTAGATGTATAGCATACCGATGACAGTTGTAGCCCGTCTTTTTCTCATTAATACTATCTATACATCTCTTATTGAAGACACAGATGGCTTCCTTGACGTGACGCTCTCCTCATACGGATATGCCAGCCTGATATGCGATTTACATAGGTGTCGTACCGAACCTTTGTACTTCTGTTCTTACTCTAAGTTTAATTGTACATACAAGCTCTAACCTGCCCTATCTCATAGCCAACCGAATCCACGCCACGATATCGCCTCGAGTATTACTTTTACACAACTCTATTCCCGTCCAGTTGTATTGCGTACGCCAGTAGCAAAAAAAACCTCGCAACATCTAGCTATTCCCATCTCCATATACATCTCCAATCCCGTATATCCCCCCGCATATCCTCATCCCGCTCATCCTGCGACCTTATCATATGCACAATCCCCGGGGGATGGATCCCACCACTGTCTACTCCGTCATCCTGCACCTTACCAGTTCCGTTTCCCTCACACACTTCCATGCCATAGTGTTTAATTGCTATCTAGAAACTTACGTACTCTTCCGGCACCATCTGTCCATCCACACCGCGGAACTACTCCTCGCGCTCCGGCGTCTAGCATAGCGGTGTCGAGATGCGCTTTGAGCATTGCGGGGGATATAGGTCATGCGTCGTAGATTTCGTGGATGAATTTTTTGTCGGGGGGCCTTTTCAAGGAGCGGAGCATGGTTTTGAGCTCGGATTTTCCGATTAAGAGTCTGGCTAGTGAGTAAGGGGTGGTGTTCGCGGTGCTTTCGTTATGGACTGGGCTGAGCACTTTGAGGGGATCTGGAAGTTGGTGTAGGTCATTAGGTGGTGAGGCTTGGGTTGATGGAGGGTATGGTGTTGGCGATGACATTGTTGGGTTTGACCCTTGGTGCTGGAAAGAGATATGAGCGGTTATCAGGCTTTTTTAAGTGTATGTCCCGAGGAAGGTTCGGGCGAGAAGAGAAATAAACGTATCTCACAATAGAGATTTTTGGTTGCAGGAAGAGGCGGTAGTGCTTATGACATGTAGGCGGAATTTCATCCTAGTTATAAGCGATGTATAATGTGCTGACCAACCGGCTCCCAAATGACGTAGTGGTGTTGATGGACAGCATGGCAGCGGCACAGATGTACATGACCTTGTGTTGCAATGGCCTCCCTTATAAAATGGTTGCTAACGCTTCTCGATGAGACATAGTGGCATCAAGGTAAACAGCTGATTCAAATATCTATTGCCCCTCCATCTTAGCAGCAATTGAATTTATTTCGAGCAAGAAATAAAGGCGGTACCAAATCGTTGAGGGAGGATACTGCAGTGTATACTTATCACTGCAACGTCTGGCTACAATACAACACTATTCGTCTTAGAAACAAGATCTAGCACACCAAAACACAAACCGGACATAAAATAATACAATCGATACGCGTCAAACCAAAACACTAGACCCCGGCCGCTGCATCCCCTTCCACCTCGCCACCACGTTCTCCTTCTCCTCGTTTGAAGCCTGCTCCAAATCACGCGCACCCTGTCGCAGTCTGATAAGATACAATTCCGTCTGAAGCGGAGTGATTCTATGCTTGGATAACGCGCACTCAATTCCTTTGAGCGTGTAGCCAGGTAATCCCCAGATGGCTGTTTAGGAAAAGACTGACTTAGCAACTGGATCGTTGATGCAAAGGGGATGAGAAGACTTACCAGCTGAGGTGTGGCATGCGAAACCCCCAATGCCCCGTCCAATACCTTTTGGTAGACCCAGTGGACCTTCGAGTTTGGTGCCGAGATAGGGGTGTTTTACTAGTCCAGCGAATGCGTCGTAGAGACCTAGTCGGAATTCCTGTTGGGAAGGGACGTTGGTTAGCTGCTGTGCTTTTTCATGGATGGGTGGTATGTACTTTGCCTGCAACAGCTAGGCCGCTGCCCAGACCGACGATTTCGTCGCGGCGTCGGTGGTGCTCGTTGGCTATGGAGCGGGACGGGAAGTTGCGGAAGCCGTTGGCCACGTTGTAGAAGAGTGCCACGGGGGCTTCTTTGATTAGAATTGTGACGCTGAAAGAGACGATAGATATCTGGACGTACCTTTTAGATGTGTCATGGTCACGTCTCCTGCATAGTGGAGAGTTGCGCTGGTTATTTGGTAGGCTCTTCCATGCTCAGCTTCTTGGGCAGCTAGGGGGGCATAAACTTTTGCTATTTCTTGTGCATCTAGCGCCTTTTCAATATCGACTTGCCAATGGTCTTTCAAGGATTTAGTTGCCATCATACTGGCGAAATGGGCTAGCCAAATGCGAATTTTGGTTTGGTCTTTATGTTCTTCGTCTCGTCCCTCTTTTTTCTGAGTATTGGTCGCCCCTGTGGGATCAATACCCTGTAAATTTGGTTGTTTCAGACGGTGGGAAAATTCAGATGTGTTGATTGCAAGGTTAGTAAAGAAGCTGGAAGCTGCAGCTACGGCGCCAGTCAATGGTGCTTCTGCTCCTTCGTGGACATCTTCGGTTGTTAGCATGCGATAATGAGAGTTGCGAATAAAGTCTTACACCACTGTCTATGGCGGAGCCTAGAGTAAGTCAGCTTTTGAACACGTCTGGGCCTCAGCAACTAATAAAACACTTACAATCGTAGATCATTTGGATCTACCAGTTTTTGCTTTGCAAGAACAAACGCAGCGAGCCCGCTAAGATGGGCCCCCGATTTCTTATCCCTCCATACTGCTAGGCGTTCCGGACAGACATGACACCTCATCTCATCTACCCTTAGTGCGCTCTCAAAATCCTGCACCATCTCTGAAGCTCCATCCTCTTCTGCAATGCAAACCGCCATCTTCTTGACAGCAATGTCGACTTCGGGTCTCAATGCAAACTTGATACTCTCAGCCAAGCCTTCCGGCGTGAGTTGTCTATAGGGAATAGGTTTCGGACCTGCGCCTGCTTTGGCGACCATTTTCCCCCAGAATGGCTGGTCTCCAAAGAATGGTACTATAACAGTGGGTTTCCCAAGTGCTATACCCGCTGCCGTTGTGCCTGCGCCTCCATGATGAACCACGCAGGAGACGTGCTGGAAAAGCCAGTCCTTTTTTTGTGTGAGTCCTTTTGTCTAGAAACCCTAGCTTGTAGATTCACTATACTTACGTGAGGGCAATTCCCAATCATGTAGACATTCTCAGGCGTCTTTTCTGTGCCTATACCCCCCCATCCTTTGGAGAGAATGGCACGAACTCCAGCTAGCTTAATAGCCTCGAATATGAGATTAGTCAGGTGCACAGGGTCATCTACGACGATAGATCCGAAGCCAATGTAGACTGGTGTAGGACCTTTCTCAAGGAATGAAAGGAGATCATCAGGTGGTGAATAAGATGAACCAGCTTTCAGGAATGAGAAACCTGTTACATTGAGATGCTCAGGCCAATCTGATGGCTTAGGAATGAGGGCTTGTGACCAGAGATAGGAATGGGGGACTTTAAGCCTTCGAAGCAGCTGGAATCCCCAAAGCGGGCTTATCTATATAACGCAAAATGGTCAGTCTGAGCAAAGCTGTACACTGAGACGGAATTCTTACGATGTCGAGTTTCAAGGTGCGTGTTCTGAATCTATTGATGAGATCCCCCAGTCTAGTACGGTTAGCAACCTCCTGTCAAAATTGATCTGAATGAGAGCCTACCCTTGCCAGGTCACCAATTCCATTACAGCGAAGCTAACGTAGTTTGCTGAAGACTCATCTGCCTCACCATATTCCATTGCGGCTAGTGGATGGTGGAAAGCTTTTGTTGGTGACCATGGCATCGTGAACACAATATGTAGAGGTATTCCTAGCCTTTCTGCGCAGTGGATATGGCCCATGGACGGTGGGTTGGCAATGATGACATCCGCAATAAATAAGCTCTCAGTCTGCTCCACATCTACTGCAGTGATTTTAGGTCCTAGTCCGTCTCCAGCTTCGATACAGCTACGCCATGTGCCTTCGAGTATCGTTGACATCTCCTTTCGCCTCTTGCTCACTTCGCCAGCCCTGATGCTTTCCATACCTGGAAGTAAGCCCGGGTTCTTTACCATGTACGCCATGAGAGCTTCTGGGTCACCCCCAATAGAAAAGAACTCGAGGCCATTGCTTTCCTTTGGCACGTAAGTTTCCAGGATGTTGTACAGATGCGAGTAAATTATTTGCTCCACTCACCACGAAATCTTTGAAGGCTGGGTGTGTACATATTCGTACACGATGACAATATGGAGGTGCTTGAAGTAGTTTGGCGATTGGAATGAAAGGTTGCACATCTCCTCTAGAGCCGCAAATGTGAATCGCAATGTTGAGTCTTGGCGAGGGAAAATCCGCTTGTTGGCTGTGAGAAACGTAAAGTTGTGGTGTATTGTCTGTATTTTTCCTGCTCACTGAGTTGCGCTGTTGATTTTTGAACCAGTGCTCAAGGCGTTTCGGAGTGTGATGAAAACGAACGGCAACTTGGCCAAGCCTGTTTACTCTGCCTGAAATATGTGACCTTGGATCGTGGAAGTGCCAACGTTCCGGATGACCCGAGAAACAGGAAGACATGGTTGTGGGAGCATTAGGTATACAATAATGGTGATACTAGCAATGTCAGAGAGTCTGTGCAAGGAAGTCTTTGGGTCGAGCGCTATAAGATGGCGGCAGTTTGTATGACATATAAAGTCGGCGCAGGGAATGCATTCAGGTCCTGGTGTCAGCAAAGGTGGAAGATCCGGATGGCTAACAGCGCCAGGCAGCGAAAAGTCGCGGACGAATACATGCGAACGGCCATGTCGCTTGCGAGTCCAGCTCGTGTCGAGCATGTCCTATATAATATCTCAGTTCTGGAATCCTTCGACTACTTGATCGATCCTCTCACGTGTGGCACACGTCACAAAGTAAGCCCGAATGCGAAAAAAAAGTGCGTGGCATTGGAGGATAAGCTTCCTGAGTACAACAGATGATCGCCACCACCTAGCATTGTTTCTTGTATCGACAGAAGAGATCTGGTGCTGACCCATATGTTTGCTTGCACAGGCAAATCGTGGGTGCATGTAAAACCCACCTTCATGGTTCGCACGCTCTTGATGCAGCCAAAGAGTTTAGGCTGTCACCACTCGGTGGCCAAGAGCTCCGACGTCAGATTCCCCCGGTGACATAGAGGAGCCCCCTCGGCCGAAGATTTGCGGTTATCGGAGATACGAGTAACCCTCGGATTGTAGTGCGCAGATGGCACTTCTACAAGTATTTTGCTTGATGGCCTGCCCTTTACGTGCATAACTGCTTAATGTGAGTTTTGTGGCCAGGCGAATAGTTTAGAGAGATTGTCCTTGTACGAACCAACACCGGATGCCTCGGCAGCATGTTAGGCGACAAGAGCAAACGCCAATGTTGTCACTCTTCTTCATCGGGACTAATACATAGAATATCACTCGCCTCTAATTCATTCTAGAATAATATTCGGGTTCGGGTTTACTCGTTCCGTTCTCAAAATCTCGATCAGACTGTGAAAAGATTCATGCTTCCATGGAGACGCCACCGGTGGCGCAACACATAAGGAACAGGAGTACAAAACGCGAAATTCACTGCTAATCACGCATTTATAACTGTAGAATCATTAGTTTAATAACCAAACTACACATTACATGTTCCAAGAACTTGACCACACTGTTGTCTGTTTTGATGCAGCGTATTTTAGTTTTCCCGATGATAGGGCTCAGGCTCAATGTGAACCGCGACTAAGTTTATCTCTACATTTTAAACAATCTTAGTCGTGTTCATCGCTTTGACCCATGGCTTCCAGAACTCTTCAATACCCCGTTCGTAGTTCCATCCAGACCAATCGTAGTTGGTCATACCCCACGTATCGGGGAACCCTTGTATTCCGGATCTGATTCTGTATGAGCCCGCAATGGCCCACATCATCCAGCTCACGCCGTGGTCGATGGTGTAATCCTTCAAGCAGTTCTGGAGAGTATTGTTGAAGAGGGTCTCGTCCTGGGCACTGCCAAACTCGCTCAGAATGACTGGTGTCTCACGCACAGCCTTGGGGCAGTCACCCGTGATGTTACAAGCAGGTGGCGCGTCGATACCCAATGCGTTGAATCCATTACGATATAAGTTGGCTTTCACGATATCACATGTGCCGGTATCGATATCTTCGCTCATGCTGTAGAGATGGATTTCCCAGACGAGTTTGTCGGCCCATGGGTGGTCGTCAAGGTTGAAGTAAACCGGTTCACGCCTAGCAGCGTCACGAATAGCCGTGCACTTGTAGCATGGTGCGGTAAGGATATTTTTCCCACTAGTCAAAGCAGAAAGGTCCTGGCCATATTGCATACCTCCCCAGAGGATAAGAAGGTCTGGGTTGGCTTCATGGATTGCATCAGCACCGGCCGTCATGTTGCTAACCAATGTATCCCAGTTGTAGTACAGGTTGGTGACATTCCATGATTCGCGAAGCTCATTGCGAAGAGACATGCTGACAATGTTGGGGTGTGCTTTTGCCCAGTTTGCGACGTAAGAAAGGCCACGACGCCAATGGGTGGCGTTGAAGTGCAAATCGTCAAACCAGGCAGTGCCGTCAATGTGCGAGCAGCACCACTGCGCCTTGCCAGTGTGCACATCCGGGCTGATGAAGATGCCTTTGGTAGCAGCAATGCGCGCAATGTCACTCCAGATCTCGAAACGAGTGGTCTGTGCCGTCCACTCAGGGTTCTTGGCGATGATTTCCTTGGTGACTTTGGTGCCATTGACGTACCCCAGGGCGTTTACGAGGCCAACTTCCAAGGGCACATCCTCACCGTTTCGATCATAGACCTGATCAATCATCTCGATGGCGTAGCCCATGCGGATGTAATTGAACCCGACGCCTGCAATGTCTGAGAGGATCTCATCGGCGGACGCCCACTCGAGACCTTCTGGAATCATGGTCTCGCCTATGGGCACAGTGAGCACATTTTTGGCCGGAATCGACAACAGAGAGCTATTACATACCGCTCATAGGCCAATTGACGCCTGCCCATGATACTGTCTGACCATTGCTGTCGACAATGTCTCGTCCGCGAGTACTATACGGGCCATTGAACGAAGGCGATGAGCTGTTGGTAGCCTGTCTTCGTGCATTGTACTGGAAAGTAGCCGCACTCGGAACTTCTGGCAAGTAGCCTGCCGAGACGATGGTGCCGGCGAGGACTGAGGTAAGAAGTAGGCGTGGTCCCAACATGGCCTCGAAATGAAGCGCCCAGTAGTCTTCTGGATGCCATTCAAGATTATGGGTACATGTCAGCTTTTATAAGCTTCTCGGTATACATGATGGATCTGGCTAGCTGCGAAGAGCTCCATCGTGCATCGGCAGGCTTGCTGGATACATGCAATTCGGATGCTGATCTTCCTTGCTTCAGGCCCGGTTGACGGAGAAAAGATGGCCGAGCAAGGATGTCCTCCGCATTGCGGGGGAAAATACGACGAGCTAGTGCTTGGCGAACGATGCTACATGTATGTTCAACTGGCATCGTATACCGCACGTCGGAAGCCTTACGCGATTGGGGTCACGGCCTTGCTGCTGGCTCGGTTCATGTGTGGTGGATGTGGGTAACTATGTGCGTTGGATGAGATGAGAGGAGTCACGTGCTGCGTGGTTCTAGCGCGTTTTTCACTGCTCCACCGCCACCCGGCTCAGGGCAGCGTGGATATCATCCCGTCAACTGCAACACACGCAGCAACTGGCCATGGACGCATTGCTGCATGGCCTAAACGATGCACAGAAGAGCGCAGTCACCAGCCCTGCAAACGTCGTGCAGGTGCTTGCTCCTCCTGGCTCGGGCAAGACAAAGACACTCACTGCGCGTGTCGCGTACCACATTAACCACGAACGACTGCAGCCATGGAATATCATCGTATGCACCTTCACCATCAAGGCCGCCCGGGAGATGAAGGAGAGGATTCGGGGCTTCGTTGGCGACAAACTGGAAGCCAAGCTAATATTGGGCACCTTCCACTCAGTTGCCCGTCGCTTTCTGTTCCGCTATGGCCAAGAGATCGGAATTGACAAGAACTTTGGCATTGCCGATACCAGTGACAGTTCCGCTATTCTCAAACGCATCGTCACGCGTTATCAATATACCATAGAGCCTGGCCATGCTCGTTCGAGGATTTCCAAGCTCAAGGCCCAGGGCGTTACGGCAGATGCTTTTGCCGCGACTGCCAAAAATGCAAACGACAACGAATTTGCCATGATCTACTCGTCTTATCAGGAGCACCTGGCCGCATCCAATTTGCTCGACTACGACGATCTCTTGATACGCTGTGTCGATCTGCTAAAGAAGTCGCCCTCGTGCGTTTCGACGATACAGGCTGTGCTCATTGATGAATACCAGGATACCAACAACATCCAGTATGAGTTAATGAGCTTGCTGGCTCAAAAGACTCGGCGCATCACAATCGTTGGCGATCCAGATCAGAGTATTTACAGTTTTCGATCTGCCGAAATCAAGAACCTGCTTCGGATGCGCACTGATTATCCGGAATCTATCGTCATCAATCTGGAGAACAACTACCGCTCATCCGGCTACATTCTGAATTCGGCAATGGCTGTGATTGAACAGGATGAGAGCCGACCACAGAAATCGCTGATTGCCACGCATGGTGCTGGCGAGCAGCCCACTCTTCGCCATCTGGTATCGGCGAATGTCGAGGCAAAATGGATCGTTGAGGAGATATGCAGAACGAGAACACTTAGTGCTGGACTCTTGGATTTTGGTGACTATGCCATATTAGTGCGCTCATCGCCACTCACACTCCAGATTGAACGAGCGCTCGGACAGGCTGGGGTTCCCTATCGTATGGTGGCTGGTACCAAATTCTTCGATCGAGCCGAGATCAAAATACTACTGGATTACCTGCGCGTTGTCAGTCAGCCAGAACATAATGATGCCGTGGCGCGTGTGATCAATGTACCTTCTCGGAAAGTTGGCGATGTCACCGTCAAAGCGCTACTGGAAGAAGCAGAGATGAGCAAGATCACACTTTGGAAGCTTGTTCTCGACATTGCTCAAGGAAAAAGAAGGCCAAAAAGTAAAGTGTCTACACAAGCACAAAAGGGTATTGACCAGTTTGTCAACGTCATTTTGAGTTCTCGGGAAAAGCTTATTCCTGCCAAAGATGACGTGTGCGACCTCTTCGGGCTCATAACTCACATCTCGAACAAGATATCGTTTCTGTCATATCTCAAACAGAGTCACAAGGAAAACTGGCAAGACCGATGGGCGAATGTCGAGGAGCTCGTCAATCAGGCGACACAAATGGCCACAGCCGTTGCCAACGGAGAAGAGATATCGGACGATGCATTGCCTGTAGCAGAAGGCATAGAACAGCGAGCCGATAGCGCGGCCGATATCCTTTCGAAATTCCTCGCCAATGTCACGTTGTCGAGCGCAGCGGATCAAGAGGGTACAGAGCAAAACCAGGTCACCATTTCCACTATCCATGCAGCAAAAGGTCTCGAATGGCCTGTAGTCTTCATGCCCGCCATATACAATGGTTCCATTCCTCACTCGCGAGCAGACGACCAAGATGAGGAACGAAGGTTGCTGTATGTTGGTATGACGCGTGCCCAAGCGTTGCTTTACCTCAGTTGCCCTGTAAAGCAATCAGGACAAGAGCAAACAACCCTTTCACGATTTATTTCGGACCGCAAAGTACAGAAGTTTTTCAGCGAGCGAGGGCCAGATCTGGCGTTCAAACGGAGTATCATCACCGACCTAGCACGGATTCTGCGAAGGGATTGCCCTTCGACCGCAGATCTCGATCGTGCTCGTGATTCAATGGAGCGACCAGAAGATGACAAATATCCAGCGACACGAGACGAGATTGATGGCAATGATCCAGCCTGGGGTGCATCGTGGGACGAGAAGCGCACAAGTTCCAAGCTAGGTAGTGACGGGCCGGATCAAGCCCTGAAGCGACGGAGGATCGATGGCCTGGGCTCCCACTCTAGAGAAAGCGTATCAGTCACGATGAACCGCACCTCTAGCTACTCCACCTCCATGACCACAATGCAGAGCATGAATGCAGGATTCACAAGCGCCCGGGATCTGGGCGACCTACAAGCGATGCAAAGAGAGGCAGAGCGTATCCGTACGCTAGCCAGTACTCAAGGCGCACAGAGCAGCAAGGCAGAAGCCAAGGCAGTCCGGGCAAAACCTGCCAAACCACGTGCAACAGGCCAAGGTGCTATCACATCATTCTTCAAACGATCAAATAGCGCAATATCCGAGCAATCAGAACACGAATCATCCACAGCAGGCCCAAGCCTACAGCGCTCGCAATCATGCTTAACAAGTAACACGCCACTACACGACATTTCCAACGTACAGTCTTCGACACCGCGTCCCTTTCGACCACTCTCGATACCAGAGCACAAAGTAACGAGCCAACGCATTCTCAACAAACCGAAGAGGAGTGAGTCTGAGAGCGAGACACAGAACACACGATATGTGCTTCTATCAAGCTCGCCCACGAAACCTAATGCAGTGAACCTAAGTCAAAATGCAGAAGTAATCGATGAGTCACAGAGTCCTGTGAAGAAGATGGCGGCGTTTAGTTCAGGATCAGGCTTTCATTCAGCATCGACATTGCACACGACGTCAATGAGCCAGGCACAAAATGGGGCGGCACAGAGGAGAACATTGGGTGCAAGAAGGACCATGCAACCGTGGAGCGTAAAGCACAGTTCCATGCCTAAGCCACGTCCTTCATGAAAAGTATATATATTCTGGAGCTATCCCGGTAGTTTAGAAGTGGGTACATTGCATTACTCGGCGTTGGATTGTTGAAATAGGTACGGCCAAGTACGACATCGCATCGCATCACATTGACATAGTTGCCATTCCTACTCGTCTCCTTTACGTATCATTCATACCCTGTACTCAACTAGCAGTCGAGATCCCATCTATAGCACAGCAAAAGCACTGCAGTACGACACACTACTATCCTGGAGGTCTTCGACAAGGCTGCTCCTTTCATACCTCAAGAAGCTGAATATGCCCTTTCCTTCTTCAAGCGCTTCGGTACTCTCCACAGCAGCCATGAACAAGCCAATAGGATGTCTTCCACACACAGTGTTGCCCGTTTTCCTAAGCTGGTCAAGGAACTTTCTGTGAGAGCCAGTCTCGATGGCATCCATGCTCTCGTGGTCAACAGCAGCAATGCTCTCATGTATGGGGTAGTCACTTGGTACCCGCGAAGCTGACTTCAGCTGAGTTGCAGCTGCGCCATTGGGGGGCTGATAGTATGTGTAGCGAAAGCGAGAACCCCAGTGACAGAAGTCGGACGAAATGACGAAGATGTTTGTGGGATCAGCAAGATAGGGAGCAAGAAGGGAACCGTACCGAGTCTCTGCGGCGGCATCGGTGTTACCAACCATGATAGGGATTAGAGGGACCGAGGATGAGTCACTTTGAAAGTCGCTATTCTTGAGCGATAGCATCTTGTAGATGTAGGGCAGGTGCATTTCCAGGCTGTGCTCGTCTTCGTCCGTTCTCTTTGACATGATCTCCAAGTCCCATTCCTGCTGAATCGTCTGGACGAGGGTTGTGTCTACAATCAGGTCACCCAGCGGGGTGTGATACTTGTCGCAGCCCGTGGTCGCAGCGCCGGTTAGGTAGTAGTGGTGTGAGGGCCCGAGCAGAAAGACGCGTTTTCTACGAGCAATCAGCGCAGATGATCGACGTAAAGGTCATGTCTTGGTGACGCACGCATTGGCCCAATCGGCGCTCTTATAGGCCCATGCAGCGGCAGGCCCAGAGTATGAGTATCCGGCGTGCCTGCATGTTCATGAGCCATGGCTTGCTAAATGTAGCTATTGGATGGTGCGTACGGAGCAATGATGGCCCGGGCACTGGGTGTTGGTATCGAGACTTGGCCCTTTTGCGACGATGCCGAGCCGATGGGTGTTGTCGAAGCGGGCACTGCTCCGAGCCAGCCGTCGAGCTGCTGTGAGAGGAGCTGGCCATTGTCTGTATACCAGGAGCCGGCGTGGGAAGCTTTGCGAGTAACCATGGTTGGTCGTAGGATGATGCACTAGGTGAGAGGCTGTGGTTGTTGTTATGGTAGTAGTTGGTGGGGTAGTGGTGGTGATGAGCAGCGATGCGGGGCATGGGTTGGAATGTAGGGAGTTGATGACCATCGACGTAATGCCATTTCCCCTCGACCCCCACCACCAAGAAAATGCAAGTGAAACCGTTTTTTCACGTCTTGATTACTTTTCTGATAAATCAATGTACGTTGTATACTACAAAGCCGGGGCAATAAGCGTGTTGGAATAGTTGCACCACGCAATTAATACAGTTCCTATTTGGGACGCGACGCGCTCGCGACACGCCAGTCGCGTTCCCTGGCCAGCACCTTGCATCATCATTATTATCATCACCATCCCTAACATCAACATCAACATCGGCCTTCTACAAGTTGCTTATTCCCGCTCACATATAACCGCCAAGTTCCCTTGCAGATCCGCCTTATTCATTTCACACTTGTCGAACAGTACCCCCACAGCCATGGGCTGCAAGCGTAAGCACTCGTCCGACGACTCGTCGCTTTCCATCTCCAGCTTCAGCGCTATTTCCCCAAAGACCCAGGATGCCTCGATGGATTTAGATGCCCACGTGCGATCTAATGGCTGGGACTTCATGAGTGCTGGCCGAGTCAAGAGCAGCGATTGGGGCAACCGAACATGCAAAAGAGTGCGCGACAACCGACCAGATGAGCGCGCAATACATGGTATGCTGCATCTCCTTTCTTGCTATATAGCCACACTGTGCTAACCAGCACTATTCAGAGAATACTCTAAATAAACTCTTTTCTGCGCAACGCAACCATCGCGATATTGCAGCCCCAACATCCCACTCTCTGTCAAGTCAGCAATCTACCTTGGCCATCTCAAAACCGCAAAAGTCGACATTACACTCCTTCTGGAAAGAACTACCTGCGCCACCTGTCCAACCCATTTTCTCGATTCCTGTGCAACTTGGTCAGAGTTCCTCACCGCTGGCTCAGTGTGACGACTGTGATACACCATTGCAGAGCGAATACGATAGTATGGATATCGACATGGATACAGAATTGGAAGGATCTGTTGAAGGTAATTCATTTGCATGCAATGACTGTGGGAGAAACGTTTGTGGTACATGTGCAGTTGTCTCAGCGACAAGACATTGCTTACAGTGCGCGACCACGGGAAACGATTCACGGCCGTAAAGATGAGTGCATTTTTTTCTAGATTATTCGGTTCGCAGCACCACGTGTATTATTATCATCGTTGTATATGGGGCATTTGGCGGCAAAATATATCCAGCGAGCTTCTGCAGCAGGGCGTCCAGGGGTTGTTGTCAAGTAACATGGGACGAATTAAGCTTTCGTTCGCATAATTAACTCGGAGTCACTAGTAAGGTGCACCATGGCTAAGCACTGTGATTGTAGGAGTTGGTATGAGCTCGTTGTTTCATAAACGACACGGACGCGGCGGTTAGATGTCGGGAGGTAGGAGGGAGCCGAGTGTAGCAGTTTTCAGATCAAAATTACAATTCCTAATAATTTTTCAATTGTATTGATACACTTCCATTGTAGTCAATGGATTCTATGAAGATGTGTATGTTCTAAAATAACGCTGGGCAAATGCTATGTAATAAAAAAGGGGCAACCTCGACCGGAACGACACTACTTCTGTTCTACATCTCCAGTTGATAAATCATCTTTTCCTTTCCCCTCTCCTCTCGCTACCTTCCTCTTCTCCTGCTGCCACAAGCTCCATGTGCAGTACTCACCCCAGACCTGCGCAGCTGTAAAGATGCAGTGCAGAATCGGAATCAAGATCTTCATAGTGAGTGTCCACTTGTGGAACAGAGCACCATACAGTCCGAATATGGTTCCTGTCTCCGCCAAAGTTCCAATAGACGAGCACCAGAAAGCCACGGAAAAGGAGCGCATTAGTTTCTCAGATGTAACATTGGGATCGCGGTAGATGATCATGGTGACGTGAGGAGGTACCTCGACACTCAGGTCATAGAAGCCTGTATATTGTCAGTACATGGCGAATGCGTCAAATTGCGTGGCACGTACCCCAGAACAAAGCCAAGATAGCCTCCAAAGCTGCATCGGGTTGACGGTTGGTCTTCCCGCTCCAGTACAGCGTCAACTGGCCCATGACAAGCACCCCAACATGGTGTGCAACAGCGACATAGCTGATACCCTCCCGGTACGACAGCTCATGCGCGTACATGACTGAAACGATCATGATTGCAAGATACAGCGCATCGCCCATAGTGAAGACACCGTCTCGTCGCTTATGTCCTATACCAGAACCAAACATGGGCGTGTGAAAGTCGCCTTTGCCGAGGACGACGGCAAAAAAGGGGTAAATGGCAAAAACTATGACGAAGATCTTGGCCGCAATGGACAGATGGTGGTTTACGAAGCCGCGCTTCTGGCGCGCGTTGAGTGTCGGCCATATGCGTTTGTAGATGAGCCCTCTGTCCAGGGCGTTTTCGAGGACGTACTGTCGACAAAAGAAAAAGATTGCGAGAAGCTGGAGTAAAAGAGGTCAGAAGGTGTCTGCTAGGAGTCCAATGCAATGACTGATGGGCCACTTACGATTGCGAAGACGAGGCCAGAGTGTTTGATCATTGGCGATATTGGCACATTTTGGATATTGGCGAACCCTGGGAGAGAGCCAGTGTGTTTCTTTTTGTCATCCAACGAAGTCTCCATGGTGTAGGAAAAAAGATATCGATGATGCTAATATAAAGTAGAAGAGGACAGGTGGAGGTTGGGACTGCAGAGTTCAAAGAAAAGCCAGAGTGAAACGAGTGTGAATTGGTGAGGTCAAGGAGAGGGTTATTGAACCTCAAGTATATGACCTTGTGCGTACAGAATGCCCCATAAAACACATCGGTACCGATTAGTCGTGGCCCCAGACTCTCTTCCATAAACAATAGCGTCTTGCTTTACGAAACGCATGTGCCGACTGCGCCCCCGTTGCAAACGTCAGGCCGCACTTACCAAGATGCCTGAAGCACCGAAGCCACAGCACATATTCACCCCTGTCAATTGTCGTAAACATTTGCCTAAATGGCCTGAGAAAATGGTAGTGTAGTGGTTGGCACCATGTAAAGGAGTGGAGTCGCTTAACGTGCTGCTGACATTAACAACGTATGCAGCCACAAATGGCGCAGTCGCCGACGCCGTGTGATTGGTGAACCCCGGCACATCGAGACCGCGCAAGCCACACGTTGGTTGCGCATTTGGGCCCGTGCGGTTTGACGAAAGCCCCGACGACACATTGCTGAAGCTTAACACAGACAAGATTTGTTCAAAACAGCTTATTTGTTTGCAAATAGGGAGTGTTGTGTGGGCTGTCTGTGTCGGGTTTCACTGTTTCTCCGAAAATTTGCAATGATCAACCCTCTTCGTTTACTAACAGACGGTCATGATGGGAGAAGTTGCTATCGTGGGGGTTGTAACTACTTGGCTAGGCTCACAGCTAGCAGCCGCGTGTACGAGGGGCATCTGGCGTATAATCCATTTTTTGCCCAAGCGGCCTAGTTCGCCAATTTCACAGGCGCCGGAGTTGGCTCGTCAGAAACCCCTAATAGACCACAAGCGCGGTGTCGTATAAGCGGTGTTTTTACGGGACTTGACTACTTTCGGACATGAGTTTACGCGGCCTTTTGGCACTATACGCTGTATTACCCCGTGACCTATCAAATGGCCGCAGAACGGTTTGAAGTATGCTTTCTTCGAGAGGGGGAACAAGGCGTTTTTGAACGGTGCCAAGGTGCCTTGTCAGGCATCCGACAATGCTGGTTTACTTGGCTGGACCTATTATTTGCAACTGACGCGACGCTCTGCATGTAGAACACTATCAAGCCGCTTCGAGACTCTCTTTTTTCTTAAGAATATCACAAGTTCGCTCTAAAAATGGCGCGATTTTCAACGGCCCGCCTTACCTAGCGGCCTACGCAGCCTTATCCACCTGCGTTTACAGCAACAACAACATACGATTCTAATAGTGAAAAATCGTTATGTCGGCATATGCAGACTAGGAGGTGACCTGTAGTTCTTTCCAGAGGGACAATCAGCCAGTGCGCTAGACGCCAACTAAATATAGGCTCGTGACTGTCATACTCATTACATAAAGGTTATTTTTTACGGCGCAGCGCAGATATACGCAGAAAGCTTTTATTTGAATGTGCTATGGGTCTGGCTCATGATCAGAGTTAACAAGCGAAGGATTCAATGTTTGCCTTGACAGATCCAACAAGGTGTCACGGTACTTGTGGTTAGGGTGGGTACACCCAGTCAGAATGGATCTGTTTACCTTCCAAAAAATGAAGGGCTTCATCAAGAGGTTTAGATAGATGGTATCGGTACCAAACTCTGTGCGAAGGATTGACAAAACAACATGGGTGAAATAGGGGGTGTTTGGTGATAGGCCATGGTAAGATCTGCAAAGAACTTGGGTACGGTAAAGCAAAAGCAGAAGATTAACTAGTATTCGTACGCTGATTTGGGCTTCAGACCTGCGGAAGTAGCCGCTTGGAACAGTACAAAGAAGCCCACTTATTTAAGACTTAGACAACCGCCTGCAGCCTTAACCGCCGCCAGTCTACTAGGGTAGTGCTGAGAGTAAGGAACGTGTCAAGAGCGAGCTAAGCAGTGGGGGCAGGGAACTCCCGGGGAAGGGCGTGTATGCCACAGGCTGTCAGTCACGAGCTACGCGTAGAGCCGTACAGCCATGGATATGATCGTATACAAATCGTAAGAAATATAGGGATGATACCTTTCGTTATATTAATAGCCACTGCCGCACCATTTGATAGTTCTACAAACACTTTGGACTTGCTGGTCCGATGGCGTTCTACTACTAAGCGTTTCCGATCTATTCGAAGCGGGCGAATAGAGACTGGTATCAGTATCGAAATAATTGACAGCAACCCCCCCCAAAAAAAGACTACGAAACTTGAATACTATCAGGAAATTGTATAAAGCGAAAGCGTGATAAAAACCGCTATATGTGCAATATCACGCTCGAACTTGCGTTGGGAAGCGCTACCGCTGTACTCCGCGTAAATTCTGAACCAGGAGTTCATCAGAATACCCATCTTACCTGACATCTTCCCCAATACCTTCCCATAAAACCGTAACGAATAGCTGAATGGCCAACACAAATAAACCTCATCAATCTTTGCTACTATACCAGCCCCCACTTCCTTACCCCGTACTCATCCTAATCCACCTTTCCCCATAAGCAGACATAATCAGCATCCGCACCGTAAAGCCCAAGACTCTTTCCCCCGTTCTAGATAATTCAGCTAGCAAAACAAAAAAAAACAAAAATCCTGCGTAATGCTTCCAACACTGATTCAAGTTGGTAAATTACCATTTCGAGCAGAGCTACCTTCGGCACCTGCTGGTCATGCCAACACTCAAGTTCAGCCTAAAAAAAGAAAAGAAAAGAAAAGGGGCTGATAAAAGATGTGGATAAAGTACAACCGTGTACGGGATCGGGAACGGAGGTGTAGTGTAGCGATGGAGATCTATGCGACGCATCATTAGAATATTGTTTGCATCGTAGAATACAGATTCACATTTAGAATAGTAAAAGGCGTAGTCTATGGAATTCAAGAAAAGCATTGGTAATAACAGTCTTGATGCACGGCTGAAGCTACAACAACTTCAACTTTACCAAGGACATTTCCAGCCCGGGGTAAAAAAAATGCAAAGGAGATTTAATCTTTGGGAAAGACATTATATATTTGTCTTCTTTATGTAGTGCAGAAGAAGAAGAAAAAGTGGCATGGTACTACATACATACTAACAAGAAATAATAAGCGGAGGACTTCTCCCTTGGATACACATCCAAGTCCTGAAGCAACTACAAACTGCCCGTCAGCCCATACGAACACACCTCAAGATCATCACACGAAACGAACCACAAGATAAAGTGAACTGCCAGATACACAAATTCCAATTATGTACACTATACTACCCCACTTGATCAATATCCCCCCTCTATTACACTGTAAGGAAAATCGTAACATCGTCACTAAGTCCATGATATCTGAGCCAAAAAAACTAGGAACTAAGAAAAACAACAATTAGAAGACATGAGGCAGAAGTTTTATTTTCTCTAAAACTTCTTCGCCTCAGCAGTACTAGCATCATCACCGACTACAACAATAGCTGGCGCAGCCGCCTCCTCGACGTTTCTCTCCTCATTGACCTCCTTCTTGCGACGGAAGGCGAACAAACTCTTAACCTTGCTTGCGGCAGTACAGCAAAAGCGGTACACAATGACAACAGGTCTGCCAACGATCCTCGCGATTGTGGCGAACCACTCATCTGGGAAATAGCGGATGACGACAGCCCAGGGGATACATACAAAGCCGACAACGATGCTGATAGCCCACTGTGTTCCGTCAATGCCTCCGGGCTTGATCTGGAAGGCGCGGCCACCGACGAAGATGATGAGGACTTGGAGGCCGATGATCATGACGACGATGCCGATGAAGAACCAGTTGCGGAGGATACCTTCAAGCACGTTGAGCTTGTTGTCGAGGCGGCGGTTGTTGAAGATGTTGAAGATTTGCATCCAGACGAAGCAGTTGAAGATGAGGGTGTCGAGCTCGAGCTGTATGTTAGGGTCGGAAAGGTCGTAGCCGAGGATATCGCCACCGGCAAAGTAGAGCACGAAGATGACGGTGATCTTGTAGATGTTTTGACCCATGATTTGCTTCCACATGGTGATTGTGATGAGAGGACCTCGACCCTGGGGTGGGCGGTCGAGAATCTTTTCGGTCGGCGGGTCGGTGGCGAGGGCAAGGGCTGCAAAGGTATCCATAATGAGGTTGACCCAGAGGAGCTGTACGGCCCTGAGCACAGGCTTCATTTCGTCATCGTATACGGCTGTGACGAATGCGAGTACAACAGCGGTGATGTTGACAGTGATTTGGAACTGTTTTCGTTAGTATTGTGAACTGGAGAGAACCGAGTGTAGTGTGACTTACCTGAAGGAACTTCTGCACTGCATCGTTGACAGCGCGACCCCACATGAGAGCTGTGATAATAGAGGTGAAGTTGTCATCCATGAGAATGATCGAGGACGCCTCCTTGGCAACCTCTGTACCAGAGTTCATGGAGAAACCAATGTTGGCGGCCTTGAGCGCGGGAGCATCATTTGTGCCATCGCCAGTAACGGCGACGATCTCACCAAGAGCCTTGAGACGTTGGACGAGGATGCGCTTGTCTTCAGGCGAAGAACGAGCCAGCACTTGGAGTCGGGGCAAGACCTCGTCCAGTTGTTCTTCGGTAAGACGACGGAAGTCGGGGCCTTCCATGACCAAACCGCCCTCAGTATAGATGAGACATTCCGTTGCGATAGCTTTAGCCGTCTGCATATTGTCACCGGTAACCATGCGAACATTAACGCCTGCCTTTTGCGCCTTGCGAACAGCATCGGGAACACCAGGGCGAATGGGATCCTGAATGCCGACAACGCCAAAGAAGATGAGGTCGCGCAGCAGGGAGGCGAAAGAAACACTGCCACCTTCGGTCATCTCAGCGCCGACTGGGGGCCATTGTTCGAAGTCGCGATATACGAGTCCAATAGTCCTAAGCGATTTGCTAGCATACTCGTTGATAGTATCAGTGAGGTTCTGGCGTTCGCCATCTGTCAGAGGTTCAGTCTCAAGGGTGGCAAAGTTGGCGGAGGTAGAAGAGAAACCGAGAAGAATCTCAGATGCTCCCTTGACAACAAGGCGGTAGTTTCCGTTCTGGAGTTTGAGGACAGCACCCATGCACTTCTTTGCTGAATCGAAGGGGAACATGTGCATAACCTGTTGGTTGTCGCGAGTCTCTGCCAGGGAAACGAGACCAAAGTGGTCCTTGGCGAACTGAAGCAGGGCAGTCTCTGTCTTGGATCCAACGAAACATGGCTTTCCGTCTTCTTGTCCTTCAAATGCCGTTGAGTTGATAGCGACAGACTGTGTGATAAGGTCCTTTGCAACTGGTGTAACTTTTGATGCCCATGCCGAAATAGGCTCGTCTTTCTCTGAGACAGTATCTGCATGCACGAATCTAGTGTTGCCGAAAGTACCAGCAACGACAGTCATCCTGTTTGTTGTCTACATGATATGTTAGAACATTATTCAATGTGCATGATACAGAATACTTACCAAGGTACCAGTCTTGTCAGAGCAGATGGCGGTGGCATTGCCCATGGTCTCACAGGCTCGTAGAATTCTTACAAGGTTGTTCTCCTTCAACATCTTGGTCGTGGCAAACGCCAGAGCCAGGGTGACAGCAAGGGGAAGTCCTTCGGGAACGGCTACAACGATGATCGTTACCGCAACGATGAGAATATCCATGAAAGCAGAGCCTTTCTTCGCAGCGGAGCGGGTATCTCCATCCAATCCACCTACGAAGCGGAACAGCAGAACGAAGAAGAGAATAACAGCGGCAGTAGTTCCGAGTTTAGCAATGGCCATCGCGAGGCCGGCCAGCTTTTCCTGAAGCGGAGTCGTCTCAATCTCGACACGGACCGACATCATGATTCTGCCAAAGCTGCTGTGCTCTCCGACGGAAGTAGCCATAAATGTACCTACGCCTTCGAGTACCTTGGCGCCAGAGATGATGAATGGGTCGAGATCCTTGACTGGCTGACCAGACTCCATGGCTTTTGTGACAGCCGCGCCAGGTGTTTTGCGCATGGCATCCGACTCTCCTGTAGCGGAGGATTCATCGCACTTGACGTCTGAGCCATCGACAAAGATACCATCTACAGGGATGATGTCGCCCGGCTCCAAGTGGATGATATCTCCCGCTAGGATATCATAAATGCTAATCATGACAATTCTGCCAGACCGTGTAACCTTTATATCGCGCTGTTCCTTCTTTGCATTGAGCTTTGCAAAGGCCTGTTCTTTTTGCCAGTCATTCACTGCCGTAACGAGAACCACGATGACAATGGCTACCACAACAGCAGTGCCCTCTACCCAGTCGACGGGTGTAGGGGAGCCAGGGGGATGATCTCCTCCAAATGTTTCATAGAGACCGAGCGCCAATGAAATTGCAGCCGCGATGGTAAGGACTATGAGGACAGTATCGTTGTATGCGTTCCATACTAACTTCCATAGCGGAGTGGCTTTCTTTGGTGGTAGAGCATTTCGTCCGTGGATACGAATTCGATCCTCAAATGGTTGTCCGTCTTTAGGTAATCGGTCCGATGTCTTCTCCTTGGGGGTTGCCTGTGGGTTCGTTGCTTCGTCAAAGGAAATGTGCCGTGGCACTGTGGACTCGTCGGCACTGAGTCCAGTGTGAACATCTGATTGCAAGCCAGCTGCGATTCCTTGCAGGCCGCCGAGAGCATGATATACAGCAAGCGACTTGGGGTTAAGAAGCTTGCTCAGCTGTGATGGTCGAAAGGCGAAGGGGTTGTCTGTATCAGACGCGACTTCTGCCCGGAGCTCTTGCTGCACTGCTGCATCATATTCTGATACGACTGTAGATACTCCACTAGTAGATGCGTTACTTGGTGATATCGGTGTTCGGAAGGGATCTGATGTTTGTGAGGTGATTGTGTCGGCCTGGCTTAACGCGCGTTGCCGTGTGTTGATCTGGAGTGTCGGCGGGGCCAACTTGCCCGTCTCCATGGTGAAGAAGGAAAAGGGAGGTACAAGTCAGGTAACACTGCTGCCACTAGGTCTCAAATGATTAGAAGTAGGGGTATACTAGATACTAGTAGTAGTAGTAGTAGATAGCGGTGAGTGCACGTGAGGATGAAATGATGACTGGGTCTGACAACACGTCGAGGGGCGCGTCTCGAGCCGCCATATAGTACACTGGCTTCCAAGTGGGCTGTGTAGTTGTTTGCCCCATAACCAAGCCCGCTGGGCGCTTGGTGCCGGTATAGACCTGCCTGATGATACAAGCTCTGCCAGAGCCCAGCTTGGCGCGGTGCCGCCTCGATGAGGTTTCGGGCAATTTTCGCCATGACTGTAGGTGCAGGCCAGCAATGTTACGGCCGTGGCACCAGTTGCGAAATCCCGGCCATCTCCTATCGTCGTGCTGGACAATGAGCTGGCGAGCGCTCGCCAAGGTAGGCCAGAATGATTGCTTTGGCGACTAGAACCGTTGAAGGCGAGATGAGCACGACAAGCTGCCCGGCGGTCTTGGAAGGGGGCAGTGCAAAAGCTCTCCGCGCCTTGGAGCACGGACGCCCCCCAGCTTCCGCTCCGGCACACGCCTATGGCCTGTAGAATGTCAGAAGACATTGTATGGACATTTGAGAAGGTTGGAACTGAAAGAATCGTGAAGATGCGATAGGGACCATGCGTTTGGAGACTAGTTAACTACGTGTAGATCGATGCTCTAGTTTCAGGAACTGAGCGTATTGATTGGTCGGAGCTTGAGGCTTAGCTGCGTGGCGCTGCGTGGCGCATGTGCTTAGCCTCAGATTTATATTATCCGCGATTGGCTGGATGCTCTACGCCACTGGGCAGGCCAGCTGAGTACAGGGCTGGCAAAGCTGAGTAGTATACTTACTATGTAGTATTCGCCTCTTGCTGCGGCATATACTGGAATGCTACCTAGAGTCTCTTGCCACTGGGAGATTACCAGACTACTGGCCCTGGAATGCTGTAATCTCTCTCTTTGCATGCTCTTGCTCGGTTAATTTCAGCCGCCTGTGATTGGAGCTATGCACACTGTAGTAGCCCTATAACGTTTGCAATCTGGAACAGTTCGAGCAACACTTCTGTTTGTAGGCTGCCCACTGTCCAAGACGGCTCGGTTTTTTCTTCTTGAAACTACTCGGATAGAACTTGGTGTTGGTCACCAGTCTGCCTCGCCTTGGCAGACTCAATTAATCGGCCTTATTCAGAGCACTCCATGTCTCGCGTTCCGCTCCAGACAGTTGCTGATCATGAAAGTGACTACAATGTGTGTCCACGCCAGGCACCCTCGTGGCGATGAATGGCTCTTGACTGTGGCCACCGCATGACGGAAGCCCCTTTTACAGCCCGGCGACGCGAATGACGATGAGGTACCACATTGTGCCGCAGCATATTCTCTAGGAGAGTGAATGATTAGTACGCCCAGAGCGGCTGAGGAGGTTCTGCCGAGGTCCAGCCTTTCTGACGGGTCCATACTGGCAATTCGCCGCTCTGCAGAAATTCCCAAGTCATCTCCTAGCGGTCGTGGCGCGCAATCAGGAAAGAAGCCCGTCAACAATACTCGAAGGTGTTGGAGTGAACTGCATGACCATCTTGGCTAACAGATTCTGAAACTCGATGCACATCCCGGCAGTTACTATATGCCGCGTGATGTCATAGTTCCGCTCATCGAGGCCGATCTCCTCACATGGACGACTACCAAGACTGTCCGACTTGACATTGCAATCGGGCTGGAAGTAGTTACCTGAAATGGTTCGCGTCAGCCATCGCGTTGATTTCCACGTGTGGGCATTGCTAGGCAGGTGTCTGACCGCGCTGACAAGGAGGCGCGCAAGGCTGTGAGCACTAGCCAGTCACGTAATCTCAGTGCCTCTGTGCATTTGCTTAAGTCGGCCTATCCAACATTACGGAGGCGCATATAGACGAGTGAAATTGCCAACTAAAAGACAATGTCATCGCAAAATAAAAGTGGCTTTGAATAAGAATGGCTGACATTATTGTGTCTGTCCAAGCCATCTACGTATGCACTACTGAGCCTTCAATACAATGTTAACTGCACCTAGCTTTAGCCAGCCACACTAAGAGTGTCTCTTCCACTCGCTGATCACATGAATGTTCACCCTGCTTCTACACTCGCCGACTGAGCACATTGCACAGCCTTCATATACAGAATATCCCAGTCCAAGTGGCAAATCTAAATCACCCTCTAGGCAGTCTCCATATGTCCCCTCATGCGCTGCAATCTTTCATGACGATTACACCACAAGTCTTGAGCAAGGCAGAATCACTGCCCTGAAAGTTGGACCTTCTTGTTTGGCGTGCCCTCAGCCTCAACATATTTGTGCTTGCGCTTCCCGTTTCGCTTGTCCTCGACCCCCTTTTCCTTGCCCAGGAATTTGTCTTCACTGCTCGCACGTGAGTCAGGCTCGCCACAACCGCCAACCTCATCTTTCAGAGAAGATGGCTTGCTCTCTGAACTTTGTGTTTGTGTTTGCGTCCGGTTTTCTGTGTCAACTGTGTGTAGTTTGTCGTTCTTGGTTGGCTCTGCAGCCTTGACGTTTTCTGTTGAGCAGGCGGTGGGTGCGTTAGAGGGCTTGTGGGTCCTTGGCACGGATACTGCTTTGGAGCTGGGCGGCCTTGAATGTGCATCGGTATTCATTTGAGATGGGGTAATGGGGTTTATGCAAGGGCTTATCGATGCTGCTAGGTCGGGGTCAGGGCCGAATAGCTTGCGTTGGTCAGTCAACAACAGTGCATATATAGGTATGAAGGGGGAACATTACCTCGTCGTCTATTTGTAAGCTTTTCCTGTTCGTTTTGACTTTGTTGGTAGTTGTTGGAGGTTTGATCCTTTGTTTGTAATTGGCCTTAACAGCGTTCAATGTCTCGTCTCTCGGTCGAGTTTGTTTTATTTCTCTCGCGACTTGCTTCCCCTTTATATCTGGTTTAGGAGTATTCGTAATGGTGTCGTTACGCTTATTGTCGTCGTCTGTATTCCTCTTACAGAACGCCAGTGAAACTAAAGCGAGAACGGTCTATAAAAATAGATCAGAACACTTGATTCCAAATGGGAAGAGATGGCCTTACCTTGAAGTCAGTGGCCTTGACATCATCTGTCTGCGAGCTGTGAACAAGTCTCTTCAGCTGCTGAATATCTGAGTTACAATCGTAGATCTGCTTCTCGAGCGCAGCGACAGCTATCTCGATAGCGTCATTGCTCCTCATTAGTGGAAAGAGACCCTCAAGCGCCGTTTGGGCTATCCATCGACGCTCCTCGAGGGATCTGATTGCCTTGTTGCCCATACGCTGGAGCGTAAGGCATTCGGAAGGGACAGACTGCTTGGTTGTTGTAGCTGCTGTGGCAACTGTATCGAGTCCAGGCAACGCAGACTTGCGCTGTGAAGAAGCATTGTATAGTCCATCCTTCTTCTCAGTTGCGATCTTTTTGGCCTTGGGCTGTGAGATTGGAGCTTCGGTCTTGCCAACCGCATCATTGCGCTGTATTATTCTTGAGGCCGCATTCTTTCGAATCAGTATCCGACCAGAACTATGTGCGTTGTGAGTCCAGTCAGAAGGCCTTTGCGGGATCGGATTGAGACTGGAAGACTGCTTGGAAGATGTTGCGGATTTCCTAGCTGCTTCGGCGGTGGCTGTCATCTGCTTGATCTCTGAGCCTCTATTGACAACTTTAACCTTCTTGATAGCAGGCTTTGGCTTTGCAACATAGGCGTCGGATTTCTTGGTTGGTTCTATGGTTTTTATGATAGGAAAAAAAAGACAATTGTTTGGAAAAGATGAACGAAATTGATTTGTGACGTTGATGTGCAGCGTTTGTCAGTTGAGTAAAGTTTGTATTCAGCTTGTGAGTTTCGTTGCATAGAGACGACCAAGACATCATGAAAGATAAAGTGTAAAGCGGTTTCCGTTCGTGAAAGCTATAGTGTTAGTGTACAGTGAGCTTGTGGTGGTGAAAGCAAATAAGTGAATTGGAGCCTAAGACAGAATTAACAACACTTAACGTGGAGGCGCGCATTGTGCATAGCCTATGAATCTAATCAACAAAATCAAGGAATAAGAACTAGGCAACATAAAGTGGAACGAAAGACCGAGAAGAGGTAATCATGTGTCGTATTGGGTGCAGACATCATGTTAGTGTATTCACGATAAGACCTGTTAGCCAACGATCTGTGAAATCCAGTTTTAGTATAGCAGAGATACACGTATTTTTTGTTTTTGTTTGAAAGGGTTTGAATGTAAGGTCCTCTTGACCATTGATTTCATGGTATCGTGTTTCATTGTTGTTTGCCCACAACCCAGTTATCCAACTGGAAACTTGAGTGTACATTCATAGATCATATATAATGTTTAGAGCTCCTCCTTTGCAACGCCGTCAATGGAGACGAGCTCGGATTCGAAGACTGCTAAGAGTTAGTTCAAAAGCATCTGCAATGTGGCGGCTCAACGCGACTTACTCAGAACACTGTTGGCGGGAATAGGACCAGCACCCCGCTCGCCATATGCCCACTTGGGTTGGATGGTGAGTTTCCTCTTCTCACCAGGGCACATATCCAGTAGACCCTGGTCCCAGCCCTTGATAACCTGGCCTGAGCCGACAGTGAAGCTCAAGGGCGTGCCACGACCGTATGAAGCATCGAACTCGGTGCCGTCTGTAAGAGTACCGCGGTAATGGACGTGGATCTTGTCGCCAGCCTTGGTCGCGCGAGAGCACTTGGCCTCAGTAACGACTTCGGTCTTAAGGTACTATAGACATTATCAGTATGCTATACTCGACATACGCATATCATAACCGGTTCTACTTACCTCGTTGTTGATGATGTCAGCAACGGCGGCCGTGGCCAATGCAAGGAGTACTGTGACCTTCATTTTGACGGGTTGAAGGGATGTGCAGGTTTCTTTTTTTCGAGCAAGCAAAGAGTGTATGAAGAAAGGCGACGTTGCAATGGCGGCGCGACGGATGGCGGTGGCCCATGTGGGGAAGCATGCCAAGCAGCCATGTGGCCCTAACAAAGCTGGCTGGGGTGCTAGGTGTTGGACCCTGCCGAACTAGCTCCCATCTCTACTTCTAATTACTTGTAATTACGGAGGTGCCTTTCAAAAGTATTATCTGCCAAGAATAATCTATCCGAAGTACGGCCGCCTTAGCCGAGGCTTGTCTCTCCCCTCTATGTACTCATTACCACCTTGTAGCTCAATTATCTTTTGAATATGTACAAGAATTCGCTCAATCCAGGCTTGGATCTTAAGTTGCGAGAGATCTCTCCAGCAGTTCTGCCAGATTCTAACTGCCTCAGCCCTTGACTGTAGAGCTCCTTTCTTCGTAGTCTCTCTCTTCATATAGAACCAGCATGGCTCAATACAGTTACAGTCTGGCGAGTTACCACACCAGAGTAGTCTCTCGACATCGTGCAGGCGATAGATCACACTTTGATAGTGGTGGGCGTGGCTAGGTGCCTTATCCTCCATTACAACAGTCTGAGGTCTATCTTGGAGGCATTTTTTAGCGAAAGGAATCAGCTTTAGGATTAGAACGCAGGTCTGATATCTCCACCAGTCTATGCCACCTCCAGACGTGCGCACCAGCTTGCCTGTCTTCTCTGTCCATCTCTATTAAGGCTTCCTGCCACGCTTATTACGTAGCCCTGTCCTCCTCATAGACTCTGACAGCTCCCATTCCTCTCTCTGTAGAGGCTCAAGCTCAGCGTTCAGCTGCTCAATCTGACAAGCAGCATCCTCTTTCTCTGCCTTTATCTCTAGCTAGTAGACATAGCATGGACCCTTCTTATCGTACGAGAAGCAGCCCCAGAACATGAACTCAGAGTATCCCTTCCACCTCTCACGGATACAGCTCTTAACTACTCTCTCATCTGCCTTTCTCCAGACTCTATAGCCCCCACGTCGGTGGTTAATTACTACGGACGTCTCGTCTGTCCAGATGACATTCTTCCAGTCCTCCAACGTCCAGTCCTTATGCTCTAATGCCCACTTAAGACGAGCACTCCTCATCTCCTGTGTCAACCCAGGCTTCCTCGTTGGCTTAGTCTTCCTGTATCCTGCTGCTCTTAATACCCTCCAGACGGTAGAGGCAGAGATCTCAACTCCTTGGAGACTGAGCCCACCAGCAAGGTCAGCACAGCTCTTCTCTCGTCCATATCTATCGTGTCGTACTTGTTGGAATATCTGCTCCTTCACCTCCTCTGCCTGCTTAGTAGGTCTACCAGTCTTTAGAGCATCCTGAACGTGGTGTAGAAGGATCTTAATAGGAAGTTCGTTTAGCTCAAAGCCTGCAGCAATAGCTCTACTATAGATACGATCAACAGTACGAGGATTAACACCAGTTAGCACAGCAACTTGTGACGTATTCTTGCCAATAGGAGGTGACTTTAGCGCGATTACTAAGGTACGGGTATATATATCAGTATAAGGAGCCATAGTAAGAAGATAACTACGTAGTGGCAGGTAGGCTGATCAAACAGCTCCTCAGCTCGAAGGTGGGAGTTGCGCCAAGAAGAGTTGCGCCGAATCGCCGAGATTAGCGTCAGACAATACTTTTGAAAGGCACCTCCGTACTATTTAATATATTCTACCGCTCGACAAACGTCGATCGAATTATTACGTATGTCAAAACATATTGCGGAACACACATGTTTTACTCTGACAGCCTCGGCAACGCAGCTATGCGCCCCATGAATTTGTATGCCAACCACATCTTTGATGTTTGTGAGGGGTATCATTTTGTGGGTCTTTGCCTCAGGAGAAAACTACATATAGTACTGCTATCCAGTAGCATTAGAACCACTCAAACGTCTACTGTACACCCAACAAAGAAACACAAGAAAGTTAAATGTCGTAAAGATGCGCCCGTGCATCCACCAAAAAGCCATCCCATATAGAATTCATAGCAACAGTATCACTGCCACGTCAATAATAAACACCCTTTTTCAATCCAATCATCCCCTGTTCTCTGCCTTTTCCATCTACAGTCTTTAGCCCAAATTCCCTAATTTCTCCATTGTCCAAAGCGGCTCCCCCAACCATGGCCACAGCTTCCGCTTGGTTCCGCTGGTCGCTGGCCATGACCGAACAGTTGAAACTTCCAAACGTTGGTAACCCCGTTGCGATGCCGGGAAATTGCATGGACATGATGGGATTCCCACTGCAGTCAAATCCTGGCCATAGAGTACAAAGGGTGCCTTCGTCCGGCCCGAGCGATTCGATGCCTTCGGGGCTACCCTGGATATGACAATCGGTGTTAGGCTGAGTCCAGCTACATTCTCCCGAGAAATTGGGATCTGTGCATGTGTAATATGCTCCTGGGAGGCCGCGACGAGTGAGGCGCGATACTGAAGACGCCGAGGTTGTGTGGAGTATCGATAAGAGGGCGATTAAAGTGATGGCGATGGTATACATGACGGGGTTTTGTCGGGCAATGGCAATGGCAGTGGCGATTAAGAATTACTCTGGAAGATGTGCTCCCTGCAGAGGTTTGCGTGTTTGAGTGAATATCGCTTCCAAAATACCAGGCTGGAGTGGTTGAAACCGTATTTTATTCCTTTGTAAACTGACTTGGTCGCGACAGGGCCCTTGCACAATGCTGCACACAAAGAATTGCTGATGCTGATGTATATGCGTGTCTTTGAGCGAATGGGGGTCTGGTGCGTCTAGCACAAAGACTGAATGTGATCCCTTGGTCGCCACCAGTCAACATTGGCAAAGGAATGTATGAATGCGGTGAATAGCTCCATGGCGAAGTATCCGCCACGGTTGCTCAACAGGCCATTCGAAAATCGCGTGAATGTGTGGGAGGCGAGAAAAGCACAAAATAGCAAAACGACCAGAAACTGGAGATTGACGAGGATAATATGTGCTGCAGTGACCCGGGCGGCGTTCCGCCATGATGGGGGCGACCAGGATAGGTATTGATCCGTGAAACGTCGATCCGGCGGGGCTAAGGATGGATGCGACCAAAAAGGTCGCAGTACTCGCAAGCTTGGCTCCTAACTCATGTTGCAGCCGCATTGTGTCTCGGCTGCGCAGAGACGGATACGTACGTAGCTTGTATCGTCAATGTGCAGGCTATCGGCGCTGGATGGGAATTGGCACCTAGCTTGACAGGCATGACATGGATTAGTTGATATGATCGTCAGGAACAAGGTTACCGTACGGCTGTAGTAGACTGTCACCGGCGTAGTTGAGCGGGTTACCGCTCTAATACGAGTAATGTTGTATATCTTATTTAGACTTTCTGCGGCTTGTCTAGATAATGCATTCTTATCTGCATGCTGTTCAAGTTTGACAGTTGTAAACGGTGCGCGTATACAACATTACTTGCTGGGCAAAAACCAAGCCTTTTGTTGAAATTGCTTTGGTGACAATCAATGCCATTCGGTCTTGGGAGATCTCTTGGTAATAACAATAAAGCCATTTGTCATTCTGCTGATCTGGACAATCGATTTGAGATCAGGATGTGCCTTGTTGGTAACGCTCTCATCAGGTACAGGAACATGTTTCCTTGTCGATTGTATGCCATCATGTATGTGGCCGAGACACAATGTTGCAAGATGTGATAAGTTTTGTTACTGTTTACAAGACGCATGGAAACAGAGGTGTTCGGGGTCGAGAGCTGGGGGTGAGATTGAAGTCATATTTTGAGGCGGAACTCGGAGCCTCGAACTGAAAGGTGCCGGTCTACTCTAGCAAAGCGCTGCTGCATTGCCTGGCCGAGCAAAGTAAGTGAGATTGTGCCTCAAGGGCAAAACCAGCCTTCTTGTCTGGGAACGGGTGGTGTGGAGAGCATTATTGCAGCTGCTCCACGCTGGGTTGCGTGCTCCGAAGCGACAAAACGCAACACGTTTTGGCTAGGCCGGACTGGGATGGGCTGGATAAAACCAGGGTTGACGATCAGACGGATGTGCGGTTCGGCTGGGATGGGATGCTAGGTTCCGCTCACGCGAAGGTCATGATGTTTGCAATGTGCAGTGTATACATTGTGCAGACACAGAGAGGACTCGGCGGTTCAAAGAACGGCTGGGGGAATGCGCCAAGCCCGGCACTATCAAGGGTTCCATCGGCTGTTGACGGACCCATTCTGCGAACAAAAGTGCAGCTGCATGTCCGCTACGCAAGCAGCAGAATGCCCCCATGTTGAGAGTCTCGAGACGCCTGTTCTACCACAGCACCGCCACCATGGAGAAGCGTGACTATGCGGTATGCCCGCCATGAGACACACTCAGAGTGGAGCTGACGGGCGTAGGCTGCCGTCGCGGCGTTGAATACGCTGCAGTCAAACTTCTCCATCGTCGATGCGATACGCAAATCTGGCCGGGGTATGAACAAGCAGGCAATCCCCGAGATGATTGAGTGGTGTCGCAAGGTTGGATATGAGGTGTGCGGCTCCCACGACGCCCACGCGAGCATTGCAATTGACCGGATTTCCAGCCCTCCGAATTTGACTGCCTGAGGCCTGTACACATTGCGGGAACAAAAGGTAAAGGCTCGACGAGTGCCTTCATCTCATCAATCCTATCGCAGTATGCCACTCTCACCGGAGCCCAGGCGCGGCCACCCTCTAAGATTGGACTCTACACCTCCCCGCACCTACGCTTCGTTCGCGAGCGCATACAGATCAACAATGAGCCACTATCCGAAGAAAAGTTCGCAAAGTACTTCTTCGAGGTATGGGACAAGCTCGAAGCTGCAGCGCAGACAGAAAACGCGCCCGCCGATGTGCCAACAAAGCCAGTCTATTTCCGCTATCTGACGCTCATGGCGCTACATGCATATCTGAAGGAGGGGGTGGATTCAGCCGTCATCGAGTGCGGCATTGGTGGCGAGTTCGATAGCACCAACATCTTGACCAAACCCACAGTGACAGCCGTCACCAGCCTGGGCATCGACCATACGGCAATGCTGGGTTCCACACTGCCAGAAATCGCCTGGCACAAAGCTGGCATTTTCAAACCAGGCAGTGTCGCAATTACGGCGCGCCAAAAGGATGAGGCCATGACTGTGCTTCATGAACGGGCTGCAGAAAAGGGCGAGAAACTGCTTGTCGTTGATGTGCATCCGGCGCTGGTAAAGGACGAAATTAAATTAGGGCTGGGCGCAGCATTTCAAAAGATCAACGCATCAGTAGCGATTGCAGCCGCGGCCGCTCATTTGCGCGCGCTCGGCCACTCGTCCATTCCAGACCCCACGGCTGTTCCCCACATTGAGCTCCCCGCTGAGTTTGTTCGTGGTCTAGAGCAGGCTCGCTGGGCAGGTAGGTGCGAGGTACGACGTGAACCCAATGTGGCATGGCATATCGATGGAGGACATACCATGGAGAGCATTGAGGTGACTGGCCAATGGTTTGCAGAGCAAATAAGAGCTGCAACTTCGACAGCCACATCCGACCAAAAGGTACCTCGGATACTCATCTTCAACCAACAAACTCGAGATGCAAGTGCGCTAGCAAAGGCCTTGTATGCAACTCTCCAGAGCGGCATGACTACCGGCTCGACATCGCCCTTTACTCATGTCATTTTCACTACCAACCAGACATTCAGCGAGGGCTACAAGCCGGACCTTGTCGCCATCAACACTAACCAGCAAGACGTAGACACGCTGGCTGTGCAGAAGGCGCTTGCGGCGACATGGTCGGAGATTGATAGCACAGCAAAAGTGCATGTACTGCGTACTATTCAAGAGGCCGTAGCAATAGCAAGGAGCGTAGCGCGCGGATATGCAGTGAATGCAGGAGCTGATGCTGAAGTCATGGTTTTGGTTACTGGCAGCTTGCATCTAGTGGGAGGTGCGCTTGAAGTATTGGAGACGGAGAGGGCGCAGTGAGTGGTGGTTGGATACGGATATCCATGGGCAAGGAAGAATGTAAATGCGCTTCAACATGCGCTGAGGGGGGGACACGAGAGCCTCAACGCAGAGAGTAGTTGAATCTTGTTGGAGAAATGAGTCCAGTGTCGAATTGACAGATGCATGGAAATGAAGCCAGATTGCGTTGTCGCAGGTCATGCTGGCGATGCTGCAATGACTCAGTCGATGGCCTGGCCTTTCTAAAACGGCATGAGATGGGATCAGCATGTGAGAGCACCGCATCTGACGTTTGTCTGGCCTAATCTTTCTCGTCTTGGTACCTCTTCTCACGGCTGTCGGGAAACCTCGGACCTGATGTTTTCTGAACAATGACCCACCGGCCGCGCATCGCCATGTATCCATCAGAAGCCGTTTTAACCGATTAACAAACTGTCGGCTGCTCTCTGGTGCAGTGAAACAAATGCTACATGTCCAGTCGCAACAAACGTTTCCCAGCAAGCAGCGAAGCACATCTGGAGTCTGACCAGTATCGTCATCATCATCATCATCATGTCAAAATGGAGCACCCGTGTGGCTGTTTGCGTGTGGCGCTGGCAGTCAAACTCCGGGGTCGAGTGCCTCGGCGGCCAGGGCACTGTCGCGTGGTTGGACGATGACGAGACGGGAGAGCCGCTAGCCGCCAATCGACTGGTTCTCCCCATGTCATATAGCCCGAACGATTCCCCATCACCGTCGTATTGTAGTTATACACACGACACATCGTCGTCCTAGAAATTTTGCTTGCCTTTGATCCCTCGACTCAGAGCAGACTGACACGTTAACCACACCCAATCCTTCTTTCCTGCTTGTCCATTCCAAGATACAAGGCGCAGCTACTACCCTTTCTCGTGTTCTCTGCAGACATGAACTGCCCATCCAGAACAGACGACGATATCCTCTGGCACCCCGGATGGAATCAGAACCCACCACGCTTCGCTGCTGATCTCACAACGTGCGCTGATCTCAACGGCATTGCCAACGCACGGGAGCTGGGAGAAGCAGATCAGCTGTGCACAACACGCAACTTGCGAGCCTGCCAAGTCGACCATTTCAATGGCCAAGAAATAGACAAGGACAAAGCCATCGCCATGGGCGGGGGTGTCAAAGGGTCCTCAAAAGGTATGTTTTCTTCTTCTTCTTGTTTTCCAAAGGTTGAAACGAGAAAATAGTACACCGCGCTGATACGATTTACTTTTTTTCCCGGCTGTAGGACCTTGCACCCGAACAACCACGCATTTGACCAAGTGCCAAGCTAGCCTCACCGACATTGTCGTCGGTTGGGCCAAATGGCTGGTCTCTGTACTTTGTACTTCAATCTTCATTTCTTATGCCAGCGGCAACTTGACTGCGCCCAAGTTCTTCGTGTCTCAGGGTAAAGTGGAAATTCTCACGCCACAAATTGTCTGCTAACTTTTTTTGTCCAGATGCCCCCTTCCAACGACTTCCAAGACGAAGCACTTGTGAAAATGGCAAGGCGCACCCGGAATACGACCTCGCGCTTCATGTTGGCGGTCTCTTCATTATTCTCTTCGTGTCGGGAACAGGCTGTGCCTTTCCCATGCTCGTACTCAAGTTTCCTCGCCTGCGCATCCCCCCGTCTTTTCTCTTTGGCGCCAAGCACTTTGGTACTGGTGTCCTCGTCGCAACCGCCTTTGTGCATTTGCTCCCCACGGCCTTTGGCTCGCTGGGCGACCCTTGCCTGTCGAATTTCTGGACTACAGACTACCAGGCCATGCCCGGCGCCATTATGCTAGCTAGCGTTTTCTTCGTCACTGTGATTGAAATGACTTTTTCTCCTGCCCGCCATGTCTGTGGTGGCAATGAGGGCGTAGCAGCCGTCTCGCGTCCGAAAAAGGCGCCTGAAGCGGAGATGGAAGAGCAGCCTGCTCCGCCGCAGATGGGGCTGGAGCGAACCTACTCAGAATCGAGCATGCGCGTCCGTGATCTTGGTGCCTTGAAGGGCAGAGTCGGGAGCATCAGTAGAACGTTGTCCCGCTACCGCGAAGATGGCCAGAGACTCGACGCCATTGAATCCGCCGGGGGATCAGAAATCGGCGAAGCGCCAGTTGAACTCAAAAAGGTGGAAAGTACCGAATATGCTCCTCCACCCGACCATGAAAGCGGCGATCACGAGCATGTCCTCTCGCCCGAGCAGATCCACCGCAAAGCCGTCATGCAAGTCTTTCTCCTAGAAATGGGTATTTTGTTTCACAGCATCTTCATCGGCATGTCCCTCGCCGTCTCCGTAGGCAACGATTTCACCGTATTGCTCATCGCCATTGTATTTCATCGTAAGCTTTTACCTCGTACATCAAAAACCTACCATACTAACCAACACAGAAACTTTCGAAGGCCTCGCCCTCGGCGTCCGCATTGCAGATGTCAAATGGAGCCCCAAATCTATCCAGCCCTGGCTCATGGCGCTCGCATATGGCTGCACGTAAGTTTCTCCTTCCCCCCCCCCCCCAACTACCCATCTTTCATATACTGAAAACGCCACAGTACACCGGGCGGAATGGCCATTGGTATCGCTACCCACACGCTTTACTCGCCCGACTCGGAAATCGGACTTCTTGTAGTTGGCATCATGAATGCTATTTCTGCGGGCTTCCTGGTTTATGCGTCGCTGGTTGAACTTATGTCGGAGGATTTCCTGAGCGATGAGAGTTGGAAGGTTCTTCGGGGCAAGCGCAGGGTGTATGCTTGTTTGTTGGTATTTGTGGGGGCGTTTTTGATGAGTTTGGTGGGGGCTTGGGCGTAAAGTGTTAGTGTGGAGAATGCTGGGGTAAAATGGGGATGGAGAGGGGAGGGGAGATGGGATAAGGGTAGTAGGGTTGGTGGGTGGGGGGATGTTGATGAAATGGCGTACGGGACAATCTGGCTTGATGCGTTATCTCTTGAACGAAAAGAATAGTGTATTTACTACAAAGCACTATCAATACTGCGATAGCATCGTTGTTCAAGAAGATTAAATCTCAAGCCTAACCTCCATTCCTCACTCCATACACTCTTCCAATATCTGACAAACGGGAAATTCCATCTCCCCTTTCCCATACTCCCACACGCCATCCGCCGCACCACTCGTCCTCCTCCTCACAACCATCTGCCCCCGCGTCTGCTCCGACAACTTCACCACCCCCTCCTCTACCACCATCAACGCCTCCTCCTTTTGCCCCGCCACCTCCAAAACCCGTAATCCAGGCGCAGGCGCAGCACCCATCTCCCGTCCCGGCATAACCTTTGGCGGCACTATACGCACCTCCCTCACCACTCTCTTGAATCCCCTTAACCTCTCTCCATCCCTCAGAAAAACCCCAACCCCAAATTTCCTTGCCGCAAGCGCATTCAGAACCGCAAACCTCTGCTCAAAATGTACGCGTAACACCACATTTCCCTGCTTAGCCTTGACATCCTTCTGGATAAGTTGTGTAAGCGCCTCCGCCATATCCAGCGGTACATGCGCCGCTCGCCGTTTCTGACATCGACTCTGCAGTGCGCCATCGAGCGGATCCCATACCACATCTATCTTATAGCTTGCTACTTTGCACAACCAAGGATGGCGGCGCGCCAGTTTAGCCAAGTGGGTGGATATCTTCTTGGACCAGTGGGGTAGCATGAAGGTGTTTATGCGGCCTTTGAAGTGGATGGTTATGTGGAGTGCGATTCCGTTGTTGAGGAGCCACGAGGCGTATTCGTGGGCTTCTGGGGAGGACAGGGAGAGTAGGCTGGTAGAGCCGTGGTGGGTTGGGCAGAGGTGCATGGTTGTGTGTTTGCAGGTGAAGGTTTTGAGGGGGAGGGGGAGGTGCGAATTTAGAGGTTGAGAATCCGGGCTAGGGGAAGAGAGATAGGTGTATATTTCGTTGCGCAGTTCGGGGGGAAGATCCGGGAAGAGGGATTGGGGTGTTGTCGAAGGCATTCTTTTTTTCGTTATGTTCGATTGCGTTTTCTCTCCTTGAAAATAATGGCAGGTGGTTAAGATGAGTTTGGGTAGATTATCGATTTGGTCCCGTCGCTGTGAGACCTGCCGGTTTCTAGACGCAAAACTCGTAGGATAACACCAAGGTGATTGGTTCGAGTACAACCTATTGTTCGTCGTATACAACAATAGCCGTGCGGTGAGTGACCAATCACGTGACGGAGTTGCCTGTTGCCCGGGGTGAATACAGGAAGCCGCACGGCTCACAAAATGTCAGCAGCATTTCTGGCATATATCTGAACAATATCTCGTATACCTCTGAGAAGGACAATGTTTGAAACTGCAAAATGCAGTCTAGAAAATTTGTTGTTGAGCAATTTTTCCGTAGTGGTTCCCCCCCGGCAGCGGCTCGGCACCTTGCGGTTTTAGGAAGCGGCGACGATGGTGGAGCTCGACTGTACTATGCGCGTTTGACGAGTGACGCGGCTCTTTAATATACCGATACTTTTTGCATATGGTAATTTTCTTGTTGTGCGAGGACGGAGTAGAGAGTCGTGCTATTTGGTTGCTGCCATGCAGAGATGCTGCACATCAAGTAACAAGCCACATTGTGCTGATGGTATGTGTGAACTTTGGTTCGTTCAGGGTTCAGGGTGGATGCGGTTGGACAGGGTATAGTAAGTAGCTATGGTATAAGTGGTTCGCGAACTTTGAAATTACTACATGTTGTTGACTGAAGTTGGTATGGGCTAGGTATAAATGAGAGAAAGAAGCAAGAAGATGCAAAGGGCATTCACTTATAGATATCACGGCTCTTGATAATTTGACTCATCAGGCGTCTAGTGATCGCACATCTGGGTTACGAGCGAACTGCGCCCTTTGGCAAGGTGGTCTGTGCGCAACATCGAAATGGCTTGGTCGCCTCCAGATTATGTACCACATCTCTACTCCCCTTTTCTATATTCGTACCTGGTTTATCTGCAGTAGAGCTTCCCGCCTGGCCTGAATTTCCTCCTTAGCTGCGGCGCTCTTCTCCCGCTCCTCCTGGATCTGTTCCGCATACTTGCTGCGAGCTCTAATCCGAGGTCCCCATTTGTAGATCCAAAACACTGGTATACAGACGCCAGCAGAAACCCCAAAAAGTACCCACGTAGAGTTTTTGACACCAAGCTTCTTGTACATTGGGCCGGTATAGAAAGAGCAGATACCAGCGAGAACGTCTCTCGCAAAACCATTACCACCCGTGGCCGAAGCAGAATACTCTCCACCATAGGCGGCCACCATGTAGTCGATTGTGGCAAAGTAGATTGCAAGGTTGGCACAACCGATGAGTACTGCGAAGATTAGCGGTGCAATCCATGGAAGAGGCGGCCCCGTGACGACGAAAGCTGATCCAAACAAGCCGATTGGCAGTAGCAAGACCACCCAGCGGAGAGCTGAGAGTCGGCTCTCAGGGCTTAGTACGGTGCCGCGTGCACGTAACTGGTTGTGTCGTCTGATAATAGGGAAATATATCACTCCTGCTAGCCAGTAGCCAATAAAGAGAGCAAATAGCGCAAGTCCAAGCTGGCTGGGCGTAAATCCCCACCCGCTCTCACCAAACACATAGCCGTATGACTCCAGGAAGCTGAAGATGAGTGCATCGCTGAACCCGCTCAGCAATGACAAAAACCCAACAATCGGCTCGCAAACAAGCATCTTGTATGGACGGCCCATGATGCTTCCTACCTTCTTCCAGTCGAGTTTTTCCTCTTCAGTGGGTCCAACAACATTGTCGTCGGGATTGATTTCGCGTCGCCTCTTCGCTTCTTTGTTAAGCATAACTGTCGCTCTGGTTTCTGGGACGTAAAATGCGTGGATGGCCTGGACAGTAGCACCGAGTATCAGCTGGATCCAGAAGTTCCAGCGCCAGCTCAGGAATTGCTCAATAGGACCACCGCAAATACCACCGATAACTAGCAGGCGTTAGTAAATCTATTTCAATCTCAAGCGAATCACTCAACGTACCAGAGCCCAAGCAACTCCACAGGCTGACCCAGAGAATGGGCATCTGCTGGTCGTCAGGTTCAAACATATCTGCAACCATTCCAAGCGTCACAGAGCCGCCTGCAGAGCAAAGACCACCAAAGAGACGTGCAATCAGGACTTGATGCCACGAGGTACTGGCACCGGCAAGTATCTGCCATATGTTGACAGTGAAGAGCGACACTTGCATGATGGGCCACCGGCCAAACTCTTCGGACCAAGGAGCCCAAAGCTCACACCCGAAGCCATACAGAATCAGGAACCATGCCATTCCCGCTCTGGCGTTGGTGAAGTGATTGATTCCGAGATTGTAATGCTCGTTAAGACGCCCGATGGCGTTTGAGTACACCGCGGCGTTGTAATCTAATCAAACGTTAGTTCTGCGTAGTTTCGATGTTTTGCAAGTGAGTTGGTTCACTTACTCATACTGGTCTGACACAAAGCTACGACAGTCAGAATCTGCCACTTCCTCTTCGTGGAGAACATGTATCCCGTCTTTTCCACGGAATTTGCCTCGTCGAGCTTGAAAGCGCCGCTGGGGCCTGTATCGGCACTCCGTGTAGGAACCATTTCGATGCCATCGCTTGGTTGTTTCTTGCGGCTAGTGGAGGCGTCGCTGCTCCTCCCGGGGTGTGTAGCCATGATCTGTGTTATGTCAGTCAAAACATATTCACATGGTACATGAAATAAAGTCAACATACTGGCTGTGAGTCAGTGGTTTGGTTGTTGAATGGGGTTGAACTTGTGAGAAGGCGCTAGGGGTTCAGTCGTCAAACCACGAGGTTACTTGAGGATCGAAAGATAAGGAATGCTGGACATGGCAGTTCTTATGTACCGCGTTGACCAGGGCATTGAGTAATAAAACTCGAGACTGGGCTGGTCCGAGAGCCTTCATAACCGTAGGTACATCCAAGTTCCAGTGTATGTGCAATACGTTTCATTGCTCTGGACAAAAATGCGTGACGGCCCACGCTCAGAACCATGGTTCAACTGAGGCTTCCCCGCACATTGATTATCGTATCACATTCCTCTTATTTACCAATTTTGTGTCACTTCCATCCTATCCTCTTCACCAACAATAAGACTGTATATTAGGAAGTAGAGCTCCATCGCTTGAAAGCACACACACCCAAGTGCATCCGTATCAACCTCCCACACTATCTTCCTTCCTCAACATCTCACCTCCCCCTCCCCCCACACTTCAACCCCAGAAAATAACCACGGTCCGCAAACCCCGCAGGTAAACCACAAACATACCTCACCATTGCATGTAAGCAACGGTACCTAACCCGTCCTCCTCCCAACCATGGTTCCTGCATATCCCCCCAAAAAAGGGAATTCGGATACTCCACACAATGCGAACGAGACGTTCCAGCCTCGATGCCCCCTTTTTGCTGAGCCACTATACAATGTCCATGTCGAAAGGCGATTGGCGAATGTACCAAATGCACTTGATGCTTAGGAAGTACATGGGCGCGGAGTTACACGGGCAAAAAAAAGCCTAGGCTTCTCGATATACGAATGCTCAGACTTGGGGTATTAGCATCATCGTATCTCGTTTTGCTTCTGCTTCCCAGTTTCATTTCTGTCATTTTCGTTCACATGAGGATCTTGATCGCGTTGCCCAACAATCTCAAATCATACATGCAAGACGATATAACGACCGTAGTAGTAGACAACAACAACAGTCAATGGTGGTATTTTTTTTAAATCGACTACGCAGAGCAACTTTGAAAATACGTAGAGCGCCTACAACACCGTCCCAATCAACAACGCCAACCTGCCCTGCTTTTTGCTGTCATGTAGATATGCATACGCCTAGAGTGCCTCTGCAGCTGCCTTTGCCTTTTCAACCTTCGCGCGCTTCCTGCGCAGGTTCTCAGATTCATTATCGCGCTTGTTCTCGCCATACTCGATGCGCTTCAGCAACTTGCGCTTCTTGTTTGACAACATCATCTTTTGCCTCTCGCGCTCTTCCTCTTGCTCACGCCTTTTCTTCTCGGCCTTTTTGCGGATGGCCGCATTCTGCTCCTTCTTTGTTGGTTTCTTGACCTCGAGTTTCTTGCCTAGGGCTTCAGCCTCGAGCTCGCGCTGGTGCTGAAGACGGGCAGCCTCGCCCTCGGAAATGTCCGACTCGGCATCCGAGTCGAAGCCGTCAAAGTCGTCGGCAGCGCCAGCCTCTTCGTCCGAGTCATCGTCATCGCTGTCGTCTTCGGAATCGGCCACATCCATGCCCTCTCCAATCTCAACGGAATCGTCGCGGTCGACAATGGCATCCATGTTCTCGTCGCCATCTGAATCCACGGCAGCATCTTCTCCATCCTCGTCTTCGAATGCCTCGGCCTCACCCTCGGGCTGTTGAGCTGCAAGAGGCAAGTTGGGGTCGTACTCGCCCTTCTTGGGCTTCACCCATGGGCTCAGATGCGGGGGTAGGTCGGCACCGGGAGCATAATGGTCAGGACGCAGCAGCTTGCTCTGGTTGATGCAGTCCCAGACCCATTGCGGCTGGACATAGGTGCGACCAGGCATCATGGAATAGGGCCACTGGGCCTTGGGGGCAGCGGCGTCGCCATTCTTGCTATTTTGTGTGGACGCTTCGTTTGATAACGCCGGTCGGTCAACAATCTGATGTGTGATGTTGGGATCGGATTCGTTTGTGGTGAAGGCGCCGTCGCCGAGAGTGCCGTCCCAACCAACGCGCTTACAACCAAAGGCCTTGAGGATAAACTCGAGCGGTGCTCTGGGTGTCTCTCGCGATAGGTAAAAGGTAAAGGGAGCGAACAGCGAAGCAACCTCGGCACTGCTTGCTTGTGGCTGGGGCAGGATATCGGCGTCGGGCGCAGTTGGTTCGAACTTGTCAATCTCGTCATTGGCCTCTTCTTCATCGTCTTCACTGCGTTTGGCTAGGGCTGTTGAATCCTGAGCATCTTCATCGTCGGGCATGGCAGCAAGCTTGTCGGCGATTGCCTGCGCCTCCGGGTTGATGTCAGCATGCTCGGCATGGCCATTGGCGGTGCCGTTTGTGGCATTGACCTTGCCTTGGAGCTGGAAGGCAGATAGCTCTCCACCTTGCTCGTCGCTCTTGGCATTGAACTTTGGTGGGTAGACGAGGCCGACAGAGGTGTATAGACGGTAGTTGACGAAACCGAGGAGGGTAGTGTAGAACTCGACAAAGGTGCCCATGATACGGAAGTCAATATCTCCTCCAGTGCGCTGGACAAAGCGATAGGGAACGAGCCATAGAATGTCCTGGCCCTGGATAGTGGCCTGGTAGTAGATGCCCTTGATGGAAAGGAATGACTTCCGCAGCGAGTGCGAAGTGATTACGTAGTGCTCAAACTCGCGCGTCAGGCGCTGGCAGAGGGCAATTGTCTTTGCGGGGATGTGGTCGCTCGAGGGCAGGTTGGCGAAGAGGAACAGCATGGACAGTGCGTCGTCGAGGTCGCGCAGAGCGTCGACAAAGGTGGGGTAGCGCTCCTTGATGATGTGATCGAGCTTGACCTTGGGCATGAGGTTCTTCTCAAGGCGCGATGCATCGCCAGCCTCGCCACGGCCGAGGGCGCGGCCAATCTTCTTTGCGACCGCCTTATGCTCGCGGAATTTTGCCAGTAGCGGCTCATGGAGCAGGTACTGGATATCCTTTGTGTAGTAGAAAGTGGTGGCAGCTGTGGAGCCGCGTGAGACCTTTTTCTTATTGCGCGGCTCACGGGGATAGATGCCCTTGAAGATACATAGCCGGCGGAAATCTGGGAGGGAAATCTGGAGCTTCTTAACGGCGCGCGTGCGGGTGATATAGTTTTTGGCGGCTCCAGAGGTGCCTATGTGGGATGAGTCAGCATCTTTGTGTTTTCAATCAAGGGACAATGGCAGATACTGACCCTTCTTCTTGCTGCGCCCGGCCATGATGAGTCGCAGTAGTTGTGAGGTTGTTGCAGTTTGTGTCGGTGCCAGGCGAGCAACTTTTGGGCGGGCGCAAAAAAGTTCGAGATGCAGCGGCTAGTAGACAGGGATTGCGGCGTTAGCGGCGACAAGGGCCCGCCGCCATGCATCCTACTACCGACGACATGGTGGATGCATGGATATCCTGCCACAACACCACGTCGGCTGCGACTCAAGCCATGGCCATTGACAGCCAGCACCGCCTGCTGCTCTTCGGCGCTGCTGCTGCCGTCCGTCTCCTGCTCTTCACCCTCTTCCCCACCTTACCCGATGTCCTGGCCGGCCGCGTCGAGGTCTCCACCCCGGTGACAAGCTTCAAGCGGCGTATGTCCTGCCATGTATACCTCAACATCCCTCTGCCATTGCTGACACCACATAGTCCAAGAAGGCCTCTTCCTCTACACGCACAATGTCTCGCCCTACGATGGCGGCGTCTACCACCAGGCGCCTCTCCTACTGCCGCTCTTTGCCCTGCTGTCCCATCCCGCCGTAGCCCCTCTTGCGACCTACGTCTTCTTCACCCTCATCGACCTGCTGAGCGCGCATTCATTAGCCCAGCTGGCAGACACGGGCTTCGCCTCGGTCACGCGACTGTTCGCTTCCCCGCGAAAGGACCTGAGATGGAGTAGTGCTGCCATTGCAGCTGGGTACTGCCTATGCCTCCCCTTCATGGCCCCTGTGCTGACATATCTACCAGTTTCTTATTCAATCCCTTTACCGTCGCAACATGTCTCGCCCGCTCAACCTCAGCCCTGACCAACCTTTTCGTCCTCACTGCCATGGCAAAGGCTTCTCAGGGCGCCAGCTTTACATTCATTCTGGCCACAGCCTTTGCCTCGTACCTTGCTATGCATCCCATTCTGCTCTTCCCGCCCCTGATGGTCCTGCTGTACGATGCAAAAGTCCTTAAGAAAAATTCGACTCCGCATCTCCCCACGTTTGTCATCGTACACACACTTGGTCTCGCACTCGCAATTGGCGCCTTGCTGGTTGGCTCTGCTTTCTTGACCGGCTCGTGGGATTTTTTGGCTGCCACGTATGGTGTGCGTCTTTTGCTACCAGATCTGACGCCCAATGTTGGTCTCTGGTGGTACTTCTTCATTGAAATGTTTGACTCTTTCCGCGAGTTCTTCCTAGGCGTCTTCTGGCTACATGCCGCCTCGTACATGCCAGGCTTGACTATCCGCCTCCATAAGCAGCCCTTGTTTGTTGCTTGCTCATTGACCGGAGTCTTTGCCATCTTTACTCCATACCCCAGCATAGCCGATGCTGCATTGTATCTGTCTTTGGTGCCCATGTTCCGACACTTGTTCCCTCGTAAGTATCTTATTTCCCATGGCACGTGACCATCCTACTGACTGAACCCCAGTCATGCGTTACACTTTCCTTGCATCAGCCAGCATTCTCTACACATCTTTCCTTGGCCCTACCTTCTACCATTTGTGGGTATATGCCGGCTCGGGAAATGCCAACTTCTTTTATGCCATCACCTTGGTCTGGAGTCTGGGCCTTTCCATCATCCTGGGTGACTCCTTGTATGCAGCTCTGAGAGATGAGCTGGACGTGCAAAGGCCGGAGCTTCAAGGCAAAGAAGTTCGCCGGATATAACAGCATTACTATGCCACGTTGCATGCAGTGCACATCGCACCTGCGATAATAAAATAAAAATCACTGTTACATACAAACATGGGATCATCTCGCGTGCTGCCAGTTAATCACTCTCACTCTTCTACGTGGTTTTTCACTGCCTGACAAACATGTCCAAAGGTGGAGTGAAAGCGCCTCCTTAGTCCTCTTTAGGTTTGCCTGCACGCTCTCACTGTGAGTCTTAAGCACGCTTAATCCAGCTTCACCTCTCACTTGGTGACTTGTTAGCGTCCAGTGCGTCAACTTATAAAGTCTTTGTCACCCTCTTCCCTCTATTGCCCAAACCTTCCATTGCTTTCGTACAATATCTTCTCTACTCACGACTTTTGTGACATCTACAAAGCAGCAATATCAACGTTAATATCAACATTGCCAACCATGGCACCCTCCAACTCCAAGGACGTCTCCTTCACTCCGCGCGAGATGGAAGTCCTCGCCCTCGCATGGCAGTGCATGGAAACCCAGCCCAAGGTACACCTCCATCCCTCCATCCCTCCCTGCAATCCACTGACAAAATCCTAGATCGATATGGCCAAACTGGGCTCCCTTGCCGGCTACACCCCCGCCAGCGCCAGCGTCACTTTCGGCAGAATCAAATCCAAGCTCAAGCTCCTTGGCGAGTCTCTCCAAGACACCCCAGGCACGCCCGGCACACCCTCCAAGTCCATGCCCAAGAAGAAAGCCGCCACGCCTGCGTCTACGCCTCGCAAGCGCAAGAATGCTGCGCCGGCGGCGGATGCGACGCCCAGTAAGAAGGGCAAGATGCCGATGCGCGAGGAGGACGATGTCGAGGATGATGATGAGGTTATCAAGTGCGATGTGTCTGGTGTCAAGGAGGACATTGAGGATTACGGGTTTTTGAGCGGGATCGAGGCGTATGCTGGTGGTGGTGGTGGTGGGAACTAAAGTCTCTCATGCAAGTTTGTTACTTGTAACCACGGACAAGACAGGGTATGAGGGATATGGAGGGGGGAATTCTTCAGGCATTGTGTTTCAGGAGGGTTAGGAAGATGCAGCCGCTTCATACCCCTTGCACAGTGAATTGAATATATCCAGTATAGATGCCATTCTAGTGAGAGACTACTATGAGGTGTCGCTAATACGATAACGATGTATGTCTAGTGCACATCAAAACCCTTGTCTTGATTTTTCTACTGACCCATAGAAGAAGAAAACTCAATTGCTAAAAAATACAAACCACACGTCTACATGTAAACGCCCGCCACCACCTTGACACTACATGACACCCGCTTGTTCCATCTTACATAACATCCACAGACCCCTCCCACGACTCAAAGCGTAGCAATAGCCTCGAGCAGCACATCCATTGCCCTTTCCCCTACTCCCTCCAATCCCTCTCGCAGCGCCCACGCAACATCACTCTGCAGACCCAGCGGCACATACACACCACCCTCATCCTTCTTCACCTCCATCCTCTCACCCAACCTACTCGTATGCTCCCACTCCTTAGCCGCCTTCTCCGCATCCTCAATGACCTTGCTCGGAATTCCGCACATGGCAGCACAATGCATACCAAAGCTACCCTCCGCAACTCCCTCTTCAAGCTTGTACAAGAAGGTAATTGATTTAGATTCGTCGTCAACGTGGATACGCATACGCTTATTCTGTACTTCGGGGTGGAATTCAAACTCCTTGGCGAGCGACCGGTAGTGTGTGGCGAAGAAGCCCACGCATCCCACTCTCGTTGCAACGTCGTGCAGCACAGCCTGTGCGACTGCCACGCCGTCGTAGGATGAGGTACCGCGACCAAGTTCGTCGAGAATGACCAGCGACCGCGATGTCGCTTCCGACAGAATCTTTTGTGTTTCAGACAGTTCGACGAAGAAGGTGGATTGTGCGGCGAAGATGTTGTCGTTGGCGCCCAGACGAGACATGATACGGTCGACAGGTGTGAGTCTGGCCGATGTACACGGCAAGTAGCAACCCACCTGAGCGAGGATAACGGCTATGCATGTCATACGCAGGATTGTGGATTTACCAGCTGCATTGGCACCCGTGAGCAGGCTGATGTTGGCCTCATCACCGCCCAGCTTGATATCGTTGGGAATGAAGTCATCGACGGTGTTGAGCATGCACGGGTGGCGAAGCTCTTCAAACTCGACAACGGTTCGTTCGCCCTCTACAAAGACGGGTCGGCAACTTGGCTCTCCCAGTGACGCAGACGCCTTTGCGAGACTGATGAGGCAGTCGAGCTGGGCAATGATCTTGACTGCTGCAAGCCAAGTCTTGTAGTCTTCGTCAAAGCGCTGGCAGAAACGAGTGGCAACCTCGCGAGTGATCTGACCGTGAGTCTCTTGCGCTTCTTGCAATGCTCGCACCAGCTTCCGCAACTCGGGCGTGTAGTAGCGAGTGACCTTGGCTGTGGCTGACATTTGGTCCCAGCTATTGGGCACCTTGACCTTCTTCGGCACTTCCAGTTGATAAATCTCCTTTCCGAGGTGGTTGTAGATGATTGCATTTGAACCCTGTTCTTTGCGCACCTTCTTCAACAGCGTCTCGAGATTGGCCTCGCAACTGTCAATCTCCGCCTGGCTGTTATCGTAGTCTTCTTCGACGCCGGCTTCAGGAATCAGAATTCCATCTTTCCTGGCTGCTTCACGGTCAAAGGCAGACTTCCACTTCTCGAGACATGCAGCTAGGTCCGGCATCGATGAAATGAGCTGGCCAATAACGCCCTCTCCTTCGCTAAACTGCTTCAGCAAACTGATGGTGTACTCAATCTGCTCGAAACCTTCCAAGACCTTCAGGAAATCTTGTGCCTTGCACCGGCCAGCATGCACGCGGGAGATAAGACGCTCAAGATCTGGCAGCTTGCTTAGTGAGCCGCTGAAGTTCTCCATGATAGCCGAGTCCTTGTTCAGCGCATCCACGGCATCAAGGCGAGCGTTGATCTTTTGTGCGTCTGCAAGTGGGTGGCAAACCCATTGTCGGAGTAGTCGCTTGCCAAACGGCGTGATGCAGCGGTTCAGCATAGCAAACAATGTGCCCTCCGTCGCTCCGTCAAACGTATTTGCAAAGATTTCCAGATTGATCAAACTCTGTCCGTCGAGCACCAAGCTTGTCGCTTTGCGGATAGGATCATACCACTGAAAGTTGCCGAGCGTAACGAGATCGCGCTCAATCATCAGTGTTCGCAGATACTGGAGAAGGGCACCGAATGCGGACATGACAAGTTCCTTCTCGCGGGCTTCGCGTAACACCGGTGGCCATGCTTCGATGTTGTCTTCTGTTGGCAACTCGAAATATTTGTTGACTTCGATTTCTCGGATCGTGATGTCAGCTGGCCAGAATTCTTTGTTCAGCTTCAGCCAGTTCCAGATGGTGGTTGGTCCTGTGTTGTTCTTCAGAATACGAAGCGCCTTTGCTGAAACACACGACTTTTCTAAGAGCAACTCGCCGGGCCTCATTTGCGCAATGAGAGTTTCGAATTTGGTCATATCAATGTCATCTGTAAACTCACAGAGCTGAAACTGCGCGGTCGCCGTGTCAACAAACGCAATTCCGAAAGCGGGCAAATTGTCCCGGTCAATCTCCTTGATCGCCATGCAGTAGGTCGACATTTCGCTCTGGAGCATGCCAGTGTCGACAAGAGTACCTGATGTTAGTACAGTGGCCAGTTCTCGACGAATGACTTCCTTGCCCTTCTTCTCAGCTTTCTTTGGCGTTTTGCCCTTATCGTCACGTTCGCGCATCTCTTTGCCCAGAGCAGATTCCATCTGGTCAACCCTAGCCACTTTGTAGCCAGCGGCCACAAATTGTGTTGCCCACATATCCAACGAGGCTTCTGGAACACCCACCATCCTCATGTTGACACGATCAGTCAGCTTGAGATCAAAGAGCTGGTGACCAATCGATGCATCCTTCTCGTAGAGCTCGTAGAACTTTCCTTTCTTGAAGAAAACTATAGTGTCCCACCACTTACTCTTGATCTCCCAGTACTGCTTTTCAAAAGGCGAAAATTCACGCCAGGCAGCTGGCGGGATGAACAAGGTACGGGGATCGTAGTCAGGATGGTCGGGCGGGTGGCGGTCGGCGTCTTGCATGTTCGCTAGCCATGGGTATCTTGCTTCAGGCTCTGAAGCAGAGGGCTTCGCTTTGGCTCTTACGCTTAATTCCTTCTTCAAAGAAGGAACCGCTTTTCGTGGCTTGAATACCGTAGGATTCTCGGGATCGTATATCCATTGTTGTGCTGTAGATGTGCTATTGATTACGATATCTGCTTCATCCTCAACATCATTGTCATTGACAATAGGTGGTGGTGACGATGCCAGTGAGGCTTTGGCGCGTGGCTTTGTAGATGCTGGGCGTTTGCGCTTCTTCGATACGACTTCTTCTTCGGAATCATCGGGTACGATGAAATCATCAACATCGTCGTCTTCCTCTTCCTCTTCCAGCATTGCTCTTTGCGTGGCAGCGTCCAAACCAAACTCATCGTCGGAATCGTCGTCGACAACCACTCGCTGGCGCTTTGTAGCCCGACCCCTCGCGTTGTTTGCAATAGGTCCGAGTACATCGTCATCTTCATCGTCAGATTCTGCGTAATTGATGGGTTTTCTAGCCTGCCGTAAGAGTTAGAATAATGCATATTGAGCATACAATAGCTTGTCGGCATACTTTACGTGTTGGGCTACTAGGAGTAACATCCGCTATTTCTGGAAATATTACTCAGTGAATGAACCTAGCTGTCTGGCAAGCAACGACAAACCATTCTCCTTGTTCCGCCCTACTGTGAGCTCTCGGTCTTGTTTGATAGGACTTGAGTAGTCTGGAGCATCGCTACTGGGAACCGGCGTGATGGCAGCGGAAGGCTTTGTAAAGGCCTTAGAGGAAATTTTGGAAGTAGGTGTTTTTTGGACTGGTGTGACATCAGACGGTGCGGGGCTTGGTGAATTTGTAGACTTCTTCTGGAAGAAGCCGAGAATTGATTTCTGGCCCTTCCCTGACTGGGAGACTGAGGAAGGTTGCTTCTTTTGGGATGGGCGAGGCGTTGACATTTCGTTTCCTTCGACGCCGCGAGCCATTTTGCTAGTGCTATGGCAAGTGTTGAGGAGAGCAATGGCAACGGCAGTGAGATGGCGGTATCCATGCGACTACCGGACTCTGGGGCGATAGGGAACGCGTCGACGCGTTGCGCTAGTCCACATTAGATCTTTGATTGACTTGGCGGATATTGCCGCACCTTCAGGTGAACTTTCTCTTCGGCATCGTCATCGAACTTTGGTCCACACATTACGCTTGGACAAATAATGAGAAATCAACTAGGAGGATAAAACTCTGCAATATCAAATCAACCAACGGAAAATTCTTCTTGGAAGAAATTGTGTCATTTCCTAGTCTATGATGCTGTAGGAAACCGAGATGAGGAAAGGCGTTAGAGAGCTTACACCATGGATTGAACTAGACACAATCCCATGCTCTTTCGATACCTACTAGGTTATCAAAGCAGCTGTCCCTACTGATCCCCACCTACTTGTGTGGACAGAAGCAAGACTGAAGTATAAAATACGGTAGGTAACAACATGTCGAATAAAGCACGTCGTCGAGGATGCTCCCCTTCTTCGACGATTTGCCATCCGGTGCGATAGGCGACCGACGATATCGTGAACTTGAGCTAGCTGACGAGCCAGTCTACGATCCCAAGCTGCCAGACTCTGCACTTGGGCCGCTGCGATAGCTTGAATCCGACGATATCTCGTAACCTGAAGAGCTATGCGTGTAATGCGCATGCGGGCGGTCATTGGGATGGTCGATCGTCTCAGAATGATGGCCATCCAGCGCCTGGATGTAGGCTAAAGTCGGAACTGGAGGCCATGTAACAGACGGCCTATGCTGACTTGAGGCTATGACTGGCTGACTTCCGCCAAGCCGTGCTTGGCTCGCAATATCTCGCTCTTCTGTTCCATCGGTGGCGGCATATCGAGCTGTGGAAAGGTTAGATCATGCTCTAAAGAAGAACCTTGATGACATACCATTGTGGGTAGTGTCGTAACGGTTTGCATTGCTGTCCACCCTGTGGTTGTAATGCTTCTCAAGGCCATCACTGTCTGCACCTGGATTTGCAGTCGAGTAATTGAGTAGCTTGAGCAACTTGTAGAAGCTTACTGTCAGCAAGGCACCGAGCAAAGGCCCAACCCAGTAGATCCAGTGATGGCCAGGCCAAACACCCGTGACAACAGCAGGCCCGAATGAACGAGCGGGATTCAAGGAGGCTCCAGTGAAGTATACGCCGGCAAGCTCAGCAATGAAAAGCGCAAGCCCAATGACAAGCGGGGCGAGGAAGGTCGCCCTGTGCTTCTCTGTCGCTAGCATGAAGATGGTAAGAAGAAGCATGAAAGTAAGGAACATTTCGATAAATAAGCCTCTTGTCACCGAAGTCTCGGGACTAAGGGTTGTGTTGACAGCCAAAGGTCCGGGGAAGAGCCCAGAGACTATAGCTGCAGCGATAATGGCACCCAGGAACTGTGCAACGATAAGCCACAAAGCCTTGATGAACCCAATTACTCCGACAATGGTCAAGGCGACTGTCACCTAGGCAGTGTCAGTGACGCGATCCAGCTCGGAGCAAGAAGGTAATACGTACAGCAGGATTGAACAAGCCTCCACTGATGCGGAAGAAGACCCAAACAGTGACTGCTAGAGAGAATCCAAAGGCCAGAGAGATGTACAGCAACGATGCTAGATCCATGTTTGGACTGCCGTTGGTCTTTCGGAGATTGTTTACAACTTGAGTACCGGCAAAGGCGAAGAACAGGAAGAGAAATGTGCCGACTAGCTCGCCCAGAAACGCGATCAGTAGGTGGCGGGTATTGTCGGGAAGCCCTCTGAGGCCATGTCGTCGCTCCCCCGAGTAGGTTGGGTCTGCTGAATATCCTGTCGTGGTGGTTGGCATGGTTATGGGAACGTGCGGTGTATGCTGTCAAGAAGATTCGGGGAGGAGAAGGCAACAGCAAAGGCGATAAGTGAATGAACTAGGGCTGTCGGTAGTAGAGCTAGAGATAGGGATTGCAAAATGATTGTATAAGTTGGCTGTGGGTGTTGTTTGTAGATGAACTGGATGCGTGAGAGGTGGAGTTAAAGAACAGAATAGAAAAGGAAATAAACGAATAAAGGCTACAGATCAACGATGAAGCCGGCAGGCACGTCCAAAGTGCATGTAATCACTACCCGGTTTGGAGGCGGCGCTTACCGCACAAGTACCCATGTTGATGCGGCGATGATATGTCAAGGATAGTTTCAAACAAGGTGAAGAAAGGGCACCCGTACATCGTTTATGGCTAGTAGTCGCAGTACAGTTCCTTCAAATTGCGGCCTTCAAGTAATATTGAACGTGTCACTTCTGGATACCCTTCCTGCTATAGTAACTACAGTCACGTGCATAGTAAATGGCTTTTATCTGAGCCCTTGAGCACAATTCAAGGATTTGTCTTGATTTGGTTATTACTGGTATCCGTGTGTCTCCAATAACCTACCCACCTAATCCTCTTCCAAAAAGGGTAAAAAAAATTAAAAAAATATCTGCACTCACAAATACCACAAACGAAAACGACCTTTGCAACCCGAAAATTTTCGATCTAATTGGTAATGTTGTCTTCAAATATGAACCCATTGGGCAAAATAATTCAAACAAAACCCGATAATGTTGCATCACGTCTCCATGCCACTATTGCCACAATTTCGGCAGCATACCACCTCGTCAACGCGATTAGCGGGTTAACATTCAAGACTTGTTACTTTACGGTGAATTTTGATTTGCAACTCTTGAGAATAATTGCACAAGGTAAATGTAACATATTCTCATTCTATAAAAAGAAGGGTATTTCTTCAAAATTTATCAGGGAGTACAAAATATGAATGCAGTTCTTGCGGTATTTAGTGACCTTAATTCCTCTCTTTTCTTGTTAAAAGATAGTTACGACTCTTGGTATTTTTTGTTGTTACTACCGCGGTCATGAGTGCTCGAAGACTGATGATGAGAAATACAGTCGACTAGAAATATGAAAGTTGTAAAGTGTAGTTCAAGGCGAATTTCTGATTGTAGAGTGATGCGTCAATGAATCAGGGGGATGCGTGTCAAAGAGGTGATAGTTGAGAATATAGGTACTCACTCTCACAGTAGCTTATAATGGACACTTCATTACGCGTGGTAATTCAAAAGCCCATAAGAATTTCATTCAACATGCTAATCAAATTAAACTCTAATTTCGTTCCTATATACGCCCCTCTACTCTTCAGTTTTTTTCCTCCAAAATCTCACATCTTATCCGCCATACCCTCACCCCCCGTCCAAACAATATACTGCTCAATACTCTTCTGCATAGCATTTGTCGACTTCTCAATCAAGCCCGTAAGCGGGGTGCTCGCCGCATGTTCCCTCATAACCTCGAGATAATCATCATTAAACCCATCATTAATATTCATCTTTGCAACACCGCAGTCAATACACTCGCGTAGCAACTTCTCCTGAAAGTACTCTTTACCTGCGCCGTGCAGCACAAGGCTGACGCGGTCGCCGACTTGAGCGTGGACGCGCTTGAGGCGCTCGTAGTCGAGTTGTGGGCCTTTCGGGCCGTATTTACCGTGGACGTTGCCGAAGGCGGGGGCCAGCCAGTTGATGCCTGTTGCGACAAATTCTTCTGCTTGCTCGGGCGTGGTGAGGATGGCTTCGAGGCCCATTTCGCTCAGGTCGCCTACGCCGTCTTCGCCGCCGTCGATACGGCCAGGCTCTGCTTCGGTGATGATGCCGCGCTCATTGCAGTAGGCAACTAGTTCTTTTGTCTTCTCCAGGTTGTCGTCATAGTGGCTCATGTCGACCATGATGCCGTCGAAGCCGTTCTTGATATCTGCGGCCTTCTTTACAATCTCGGGTGTTTGGGCGTGGTCCATGTGGAGCGCAATGGGCACGCTGGCGTTGTTTGCTGCTTCACGGGCGGCATGGACAAGAATGGCATCGGCGTATTGTACCGCCCATGGAAAGAGCTGAATAATAAGGGGAGCGCGTTTGGCCTCTGCAGCGCGAACAGATGCGAGGATTCCTTCAACGTTGTAGACGCATGTTGCGCAGATGGCGTATTTGTTTGCTGCGGCGTGTGCAACAAGCTTCACGGCTTTGTTTTGGGAGAGATCAGGTGCCATGATAGATAGTATATATGAGGAACAGATGCTTTTTTATTGTATAGAACCAATTTACAGGTCCCAGACGTAAGACGTTGGAAGAAAAGAGCACTGTGCGGTAGGATTAATGATACAGCCCTGCCCCTCGTATGTAGTAGTTCCGGCTGCACTTCCGACATTCCGAGAGCCTGTTATGGCGGGGTTGTCGGCAATTGACTACATTATTGAACGGCGCAAACACCGATGATCCGGCCCGCTGGCCGCTCAATGGCTCCCATATCAATCACGGGGCCTGCGGGATACTCAGTTGAGCAACTCTTGCCGCAGCTGGGTTTTAGTTTCACCCGGTGGTCTTCCGGATTTTCCAGGTTGTTCGGATTCCCCAGATAATGTGCTCGAAAAAAATAATTGGAATACGCATGCTTCGACAATGAGTCGTGAAAAAGTTTAGATTAGCACTTCCAGCACTTCCCGCTAACTTTGTTCCTGATGCATCAATTATATGTTTGATATCCTACACTAGCGCAAAAGACTGCCGAGTCTTAATGGAAAGCAATCCAACCTTCGCATCAACCATGCAATCTTCAAGAGGGCTGTGGCGTCATACCAGATCCTAATTGTCCAAACACTTATCACGTCCACATCTCATCATCCTCAAAAACATATATGCAACAGAAAGTAATGTTGTTCACTCAAACATACTACTCTTCCATCTTATCCCCACCGTTGACAATGCCCGCATTCCCCTCTCCGAGATGTTTCAGTAGCCAACTTCGCTTGAAGTACGTATTGGGATGGACAATGGTATCCAGATCATTGTTGCTCCAACTGCCATCGTCCTTGACCTTTTTGATTTCCTTCTTGTGACTCCATTCGAAAACGCGATTGCAAGCTACGTGGTACCTCTGCTTAACCACATCTTCCTTTACTGTCTTGAGAATATCGCGGTCGTTAACGCCAACACGTTGAAGGAGCGTGAGCAGGTTGTCCGGTGTAAAAGTACGATATGGGCAGCCATGTGACTGCCCTGGTCCAGGAAGAGGTTCTGTGAGAAGTTTTTGGCACGAGTAAGGAGTGTAGCCGCGGCCACGACGGTTGGCGTCACCACCTACATCGCCGTAGGCGTGGCGGATGTTGTATTTGTATTCTTTTTGAAATTTCTCGTCTGTGATCAGCTTGAAGCTTCGCCGCCAGAATACTAGACACTCATCTAAGCTCAGGCCAATGCCTTTCAGGAACAAAGTATACTGTAAACGGCCATAGTGCTTGAGATGTGAGTTCTCGCGCAATGTCATGTGTAGATTGCGCATGCAGAGCGGGAAATTTTGCGACAGTGTATCAATGCTGTTAGCGGTTATGGTGGAGAGGCCGTTGATATCGGCATCTGACGTCGAGTATGCGGCGTCGGGCGCTGTGAAGGATTGAGAAAGGTGTGCAAGGATTGGTGCAAGGCGGTCGTCTTCGTCGAGGCGAGGAAGTGCTCGTGCTGTCAACTGTTCAGACGGTTAGCAAAACATTCGAAATACATGCATTGCGGATGGCATACTTCAAGTGCCTCGTCTAGTTTCTTTGTGAACTCGGCCACCACCAAGCTCATCTGCTCTCGTTGCGGCACGTAAGCCATGCCCCTTCTCAGCAGGATCTTTCTCTGTGCAACGAGTTCTGGCACTCTCTCCCAGTCAACTTTGAACCACTCCTGATCCTCAGTCTTCTTGATTCCGCTCGCAGCATGTAGATCGTCCTTCAATTCGCGTTTCTCGTCCTCTTTGACTTCCTCCCACTCAAGGTTCAGACTCCTTACGAAATCTTGTCGCTCTCGTATATCATCATCCTTAAACCGTAGTGCGAACAACATTGTCTCTAGCCGCGAAAACCGCCGGCGGAGATCCTCTGTTGACGAAAACGCAAGCCTAAGTATGAAGTGTGAATAGTGGTCCCTTCGCCTCTCTTCCTGCAATTTCTGGCTTCTTGACGAGTCCGATCGAAGTGGTAGGTATTTGTCCAGTATGCTCTTCATATATTCAGCCGTCTCTTCAGGGCTCTTGTTGCGGAAACTACACGCTTCGAGTTCGGAGAGGACTGCAACATCGAAAGTCAGCAAACATACACATGGTTCTTTGCGCATTGCCATGCCACTGACCCTTCAATCGGTTAATTGCCCATGTCTCAAACTCCTCGAGCGTGATTTCGGCTGTGGGCGGCAGCACATAGAAGTTCAGCCGGTGCTGGTAGTTCTGTTGCTGGAATTCTGCTTTGGCAAACTGTCGCTTCTTGTAATCAAGATTGGCACGACGCTTGGTATCAACTCGGGAATGGTCATGGCGGATCATGGTGGACTTGTGTTGTTGCTGCTCTGCTACTTGGGCGAGCAAGTCAGGCAATGTGGATGCAGTATGTTAAAGTGGCACGCGCGGTCGCGTCAACGCGTAAATTCACGCTAACCACGTAGAGCCAGCGCGCATTCCAGGTTTCTGATGGGGCACACTCGACACCAGTTAATAGCCTACCAGCATGCAGTCCTGAGCAGCACAATGTTAAAGCTACTTCATCTCATGCATGTATATCTAAGTAGCGGATTGTATCGGTTCTATCAAGTCTATGTTCATTTCATTCCACCTCTATGCGAAATGCATCAACGTCCCGATCCACGCTTGCTGTCTGCACACCACTCAGCCCAGCAAGTCGCCCAAAGCGTTGACGTATGCCGTGGGAACCGTCGGCGCACCCTCGGTTAGGAAGTCTTCCTTCTTGCTGACACCGGTCAGCACAGCCAGCGTACCTCCCAACTTGCCGTCTATGCCAAATTGAATGTCGGTGTTCAGTCTGTCTCCTATCATGCAAGTCCTGCTGCGGTCGAATTTGAATTTTCCTTCTACAGCGTCCATCATAGCCTGGCTCGGTTTGCCCAGAGACAGTGGTGCCCTTCCAATCGCCCTCTCAAGCGCAGCACCAGAAGAGCCTGCACCAGGGAATAGAGTATGCGACATTGGGAGTGTACTATCAATGTTTGTCGCAAGGTAAACAGCCCCACGTTGTAGGTACTGAAAGGCGATTGCGGTCTTCAGATAGTTGGAGTGGAAGTCTAGCCCGCTGAGTACGATGCCGACATCTGGGTCAAGAAGGGTGCCGTTAGCGATGGCATCGAAATCTTCTGGCTGGCGGATATCACGACGGTATGCCGGGTCGGTACCACCAATGTAGTGGACGCCTTCAGATTCGAGCTCCTGTTCCACGCCAGACTCGCCTAACACAAACACTTTGTTCTTCGGCGCGGGCAGCTTGAGAATGCGGGCAATGTATACAGCAGCACTGTAGGAGGAACCAAAGACTTCGTCCTGTGGTGGTCAGCTGGTGTTCATCCCTTGGAATCGCACATACTACGTACCACATTGGCGGGTATTCCTAGTTTGTCAAACTTCTTCTTGTAGTCGGCACGCGACTTTGTGCTGTTGTTGGTAACGAAGACGAGCTGCTTGCCTGGAAACACTTGTTAGCTCTCCCGACCCTCCCAGGAATACTGCAAACGTACCTTTACTCCTCAGCATCTGAAGTGTCTCGGGAACCTTGTCAAACAAATGATCGCCGGACCAGAGAACGCCTATCCTTTGCCACAATCAGCAAACCGCCACATGTTACACAATACCGCGACCAATTAGTTGGTGCGTACCATCGCAGTCAAAGAGGAAGACCTTTGGAATTGTTAGGTATGATGCGATTGACTAGGGTGGGGTGGTTTGTGGACATACGTCAAATCTGTCCAGGAAGCCGTCGATGGCGGCCTTGTCGCCGGAGAGAAACTGAGGACTTGCCATTACTGTTAAAATTCCGTCTTCTCGTACAAGTCTTTGCAGCGCGTTGAAGTGCTAATAGGTGAATGATCTGGTGGAAGATGACAATAGTGGGGTGCTTGGCATGCGTCTTGCAGTCCGTTCCGGAACGAAACCGATCGGTTCCGAAGGTCAAAAAGGTACTTATTTATTTCATCATTCGTTGATACATTCTACATGGTTCTTGGTCTCGTATGCCTCTTTACAGCTTGGATTGATCCAGTCAATCTACAATAATCTTCTTCTCCAGCTCCTCGTAGTTCTCGAAGAAGCTATCGAACAGGTTCACTGCGTGCTCGACGTCATGTGCACCACCCGTCTCACGGATACTGTGCATGCTGAGCTGAGGGTTACCCAGATCAAGGGTGCGAGCACCCATGGCTGCTGACAGCATGGGACCAATTGTGCTGCCACAAGACGAGTCGTTGCGAACAACGAAAAGTTGAAGTGGAACTCCTTCCCTGGTCGACGACAAATTATAAGAAGCGGGTTTCGCTCGACGCGCCGCCTCCTGGAGCAGGACAATACCTGGCGTGTTGGTAGCATAACGGGCATTGGCATTGACCTTGATGACTGTTCCCTTGTTCATCTCGGGCCTATGTTGAGACTCGTACTTGGCGGGATAGTTGGGGTGGACTGAATGAGCCATGTCGGCGGACACGAGGAAAGATGTTGCCAAGGTTTGCTCAAACGCGGTAGCAGTATCGGCCTCTACCTTATCGTACGAATTGTCAGAGTTGCTCTCGGAAGCGGGCAGGACGCTTAGACGGCGGATAACGGCAGGCAAAAGGTTGGAGTCGGCGCCTTGGGCTGTCTGCGAGCCGATTTCCTCATGGTCAAAGCATGCGATCAGCCGAATAATGGAATCCTTCTCCAACGCTGATGGAGAGGAAAGACTCTTGATGAGTCCCTCAACACCGCAGTACGTCATCATGAGGTTGTCCAGACGTGGGGAGAAGATGAGCTCGTTGTTTAGACCACCGATGACTGATTTTTGTGTATCGTACAGGACCATCTCGAAATCGACAATATCGCTGGCTTCTGCACCTGCCTCCTCGGCGATGATGTCGACAATGTAAGGGTGATGCCTAGCAGTTGGAGCGGCGAGTGGCTCGAATGAACCCTCGGCGTCTGCGTCCTTGGTCTCTTCCTTGGTCTCTTCGGTCTTGCCCTGGCGGTTCAGCTCTGCTGCAACCAGGCCAGTGATGGGGAACAGCTGTGTCTCCTTGTTGAATTGGAAATTCTCCTGACGATCCAGGTGAATTGCCAGTGTGGGTATCCTCAGAATGGGTCGGTCCACCTTGACCAGGCGCTGCTCGATGTTGCCATCCTTTGTCCGCACCATGGCCCGACCAGCAATGCTGAGGTCGCGGTCGAACCAAGTATGCCAGAGCCCGCCACCGTATGTTTCGCAGGCTACTTGGAGGAAGCCGTCGCTCTGCCGCTTAGAAACGGGTTTGATGCGCAGACAGGGCGAATCCGTATGAGCGCCGATCATGGCAATGGGATTTCCTGGCTTCCATTTCTGGCCGATGGCAAAGGCGACGATGGAGGAGGTGTTGCGGGTGAGGTAGTATTTGCCTCCGGGCTGGAGGGTGGGTGCCCATGAGTCTCGTTCCTGGGGTTTCTGGTCAGGATATATGCAGGGGCTGGAAGGAGGGGCAATTGCAGACTTGCCTTGATCTGCTTGAAGCCGGCCTTCTCTAGTCGTTCCTTTGCTGACTTGACAGCATGGAATGCTATGGATGGTTAGCACGTGCCAATGTCTAGGTCATTGCATCCATCATACGCGTGGGCGAGGCATTCACAAAGGAGAGAAAGTCCTCTGCAGCTTGGAGAGAGGGCTTGGAGCTCATTGTTCGATGGATACGCAACAGACGAAAAGGAGGTCGTGGTACAATAGAAGGGGCAAAGGGAGTGAGGTGCAGTAGTGTGGTTTGCAGCTTTAGATGTGGCACGATAGGCATTGGACCGCCAGGGCTACGGACATAGTAGGTACAGGCAGGGCGGCGGGCGGTGTGTGGGGTATCGACGTATGGACAAGAGGCCGCGGCAGGCGGACGGGACTAACCTGGTTGGGCGGGCGGGTTCTCATTGGACAAGAGGCAGCGTCAACGCGTGCGAAGAACATCAAAACAGCGACAAGCCAAACATGGGAGGCACGACGAGGTGGCTCCTGCCCTCGCGCACCCTCGCGACTGCCTCTGCTTTTGTGTATGAGGTTGGAAGGTGCTTCGGCCAGTGTGTTTGCATCTTCATACCCCCAACCACCCTCGTTTTGCGTAGATGCACCCTGTGGCTGTCCATTGTTAGCTTCCCGCCCCTCGCTCGTTGCCTGCGCCCGCTACGCTACCGCCGCCGCCGCTCGTTGCTCCCCCAGCCAACTCGCGGCTGTCCAGCATCCAAGCCCCGACCCGCAACCACAACAAGGTCACCGCCGACACCCCACCCGTTGCGCGCCAACCACCACAACCACAGCCGCCATACTGATCCGATGCGCACTGATCCCGCATAACGTCACTCCTCTTGTTCGCACCCGTGTGCGCAAAAAATCCGTGTTGTTGGCCAAAGAGGTGGATAAACAACCAAGGGGTAGCCATCTGTCGCAACAAGACGACTCACACCTCACCGCCGCACCCACCTCGCCCCTCTTGCCTTCACCTTCATTCTTAGACCATCGTTATTCGGACGAGCATACGGTCTCCAATCCGCCGCTTTTGACGTGTCTCACCCCGCAACGTCTTTGTTACCCTGCTTGATATACAATAACAACAACGACAACAACAACAACAACAACAACCACTCGCACCACTTCAGCTCCCACAACCCGGCGCACTCGTCACAATGGCACGAGGCCATTCAAGCGACGCAGCTACGGCGAATATACAGCCCGAAGACGACATCGCAACACCGACGCTGATATCCCCGCCCGAGTCCAAAACACCACCGACCGCTTCCCACAAGCGCAGCCAGTCCTTCCCCACCAAAAGGCTCAGTCGCAACTCGGAACCAATAGATCCCGCAGCTTTGTCAAAAGCGCTTGGACATATTGAACAGGTTGGCCGTGTGCGAGAACGGACACCAACAGCAAGTCCGAGCCGAAAGCGCCCGCGGATGTACGGTGACAGGTGAGACTGCTACGCTGAAGCTGCAAGCACGCATGTTACTAAAGTTTCGCTCAGATTTATCCCAAACCGCGCAGGCCAGGATCTTCAGGCAAGCTTCAATCTACTCCACGATGACGCATCTCCAGCGACACCGTCCAAGGCTAGGCGGACTCCCCACAACGAGCTGCACTTTCAGAAGAGTAAGGACAACTATAGTGTTTCATGCAAGCCACGGCTAACTAGGTCATAGCTGAAGAAGCCAACCGCACATATTCCGCCGTACTCCGACAAGAAATGTTCGAGGGCTCAGTGCCTCAAGCTTTACCCCAGAGTTTGTCGCCAACTGACAGTGGCAATATGAGGGGCGCAGGACGCTCACATACTCCTCCAGCGAGGACCACAGGCTCGCTACCGCCCCCTTCAGGGACTCCATCTACCCCGCACAAGAACCTCTTTTCCTACTCGGGCCAACCAACACCGTCACGAACGCCTTCGAGTCGGCACGGTGTACTCAACCTCAATGCTCGATCAGATCTTTACAGTTTATCCCCCATCAAGTACAGCAGTCAACGTATGCTGCTCAGCCCTCAACGTCAAGCTCGCGCAGTTTCCAAAGTGCCGTACAAAGTTCTGGATGCGCCGGATCTAGCAGACGATTTCTATCTCAACCTGGTAGATTGGGGCAGCCAAAATACTCTAGGTGTAGGCCTTGGGTCATGTGTATACATGTGGAATTCAAGCAGTGGTCGCGTTACCAAGCTGTGTGAACTTGCCGATGATTCTGTCACCAGCGTGAACTGGATACAACGTGTAAGTCTCGTACAGGGTGTATAATTTACGGGCTCGCTAACACAATCAAGGGCTCACATATCGCTGTTGGTACAAATCGAGGCCAAGTGCAAATATGGGACGCACAGACTCAGCGTCGCCTTCGTACCATGACTGGCCACACTGCTCGTGTTGGGGCCCTTGCATGGAACGAGCACATTCTCACTTCTGGATCCAGAGATCGCACCATCTACCACCGAGACGTTCGGCAACCAGAGCAATGGCTTCGCAAGCTTGTAGGCCACAAGCAAGAAGTTTGTGGGCTAAAATGGAACCAAGAAGACGGTCAACTCGCTTCCGGAGGCAACGACAACAAGCTCATGGTGTGGGAAAAGCTCAACGCAGAGCCTACTTTCAAGTGGAGTGAGCATCAAGCTGCTGTCAAAGCAATTGCTTGGAGTCCGCATCAGCGAGGTCTCCTGGCCAGCGGTGGTGGTACAGCAGACCGAACAATCAAGTTCTGGAACACGCTCATATCCTCAAACGGCCCGTCAGCTTCAGCTCTTGCATCTGCATCAGCGGCTGCATCAGCAGCAGCGACCACCAACATTCCACTTTCACCCACAGCACCAGCAAACCTCATCAACAGTCTCGATACTGGTAGCCAAGTATGCAACCTCGCATGGTCCAAGAACAGCAACGAAATCGTTTCCACCCATGGATACAGCCAAAACCAAATCATTGTTTGGAAGTACCCAAGCATGCAGCAAGTAGTTTCGCTTACCGGTCACACTTACCGTGTACTTTACTTGGCTATGAGTCCAGATGGTCAGGTAATTGTTACTGGCGCTGGTGACGAGACGCTTCGCTTCTGGAATGCTTTCAAGAAGAAGGAGCGCACTGGAGGCTTGAGTAGTATGGACAGTTGGGGCGTCATTCGTTGAACTGTTTCATCTGCTCTCGACTATCCTTGCTAGTCTTTTGTGGTAGGGCTGTTAACCCAGCAGCTCATCCAGACTCGACCCTATGAACAGTTCATGTTCTGTTCTAGAGTCCAGCGCCGACGCGTACGTGCAGAATATCACAGCCAGTTATCGCTGATATCTTCTGCTTGGACCGGTGCTTGCAGTCCATCTCCTTGCTTTCTATTTTGACTTTAGCGGCATCTGTATGGTTACGACCAAATCTTTTTTCGACATTTTTTCACGAGCATGGGCGGTGTTCCGGGCGTTTTTTTTCGGTGGCTCGATACCACGGCATTATCGTTACCTCAAGACGGCGTTTGAGACGGCAAGGGTGCATGTTTGCAACCCCATGTATTGGTGAAGAGGGGGATCCGTACCATCTAGAGGCGTCATGGGAAGGTCATCTGGGCACATCTGAAGGGGCCATTTTGTCTGCATTTGCTTCATTGAACCTAGTTCTGGGCTGAAGCTGGAGTTCAAAGGCGTATTTTCCAGCGACTTGCCCTGGGGTTTGGCAGCTCCGTGCTGTTCTAGCCTCTACTCCCTTCACGATTATGATTGTACTATAGTAGCTTAGCAATATCATGAGAAGAATATTGTGAACTTGACTGTTATTTTTTGTGCACTTTATGTGGAAAAAAATGATCGAATCCATGTTTATTACTAACGTGTTCCACGGGCGAGCGCCGCACCCCACCAAACTTACACACCTCTCCCATCTTATCGTACAATAGCTCAACGCAGCGCTACTCTATTAGCTTCGAATGAATCAAATATTTAGCTTGCTATCTCCTCAATCAACTCTAAACAGATTCTAAGTAATTGGAGTGCTGCTGCTATCTATAGCGTGTCTGAACGAACGATCCGCCGCTGACGCGCTGGTGTCCCTGCGCGACGTGATTACCAGCCTAATTTAAAGAAGCTAACCTAGCTAGAAGAGGAGGTGATTATTAGCTATATACTTAATCTAAATCAGCGTGGATTCGCGCCTACGTACGCAGCCGTACGCGATATGGCTAATAAGCTGCTAGCTACGCGTAGTAGAGGACGCGTTAGAGTTAACTAGCCGTCTACCTTTATTAAGCGTATAGATAGTCTTATAACGCGTTTTAACTAAGCGTACGATAGGTAGAGAGCTCTATATAAAGATCTAGTCCTAATTAAGAGCTAGTTTAAGCTTATAGAGTAGATAAAAGCTAAGTATAGTATCTATAATAAGAACGTCTATAACTTTAATAAAGCTAGCTTTATAATAGGTAAGATTATAACTTAGCTTATTATTATAGTATTAGAGAGAAGAATATAGCTAAAAGCTATTTAGCTAGGTAGTTATAAGTAGGTAATATTTATTACTAGGATTAATGTGTAACGGTTCGAGTACACACTGAACTAACATCCGAAAGGGATCCGAACATGGGCACGCACTAGCCGAGGGCAGATCTGCTGATATAAAACCCCACCTTCTCCATACCGTAGCTCGATAGATTTTTGATATCCTTTCGTACAAGGCCTATAGGTGTCTATTCGAATTAAGGCTCGTTTGATGTCCCACGCACTCCCATATGCCTCTGAGTGACACTACCGCCGATACTGATCCGAGTAGTCTTGCCTGCGCCGTTACATTATATCAAAAATCTCACCACCGCCGGTGACGGCATTCAAACAATATCGCAGCTGTCTGTTCAGACTACATCCAAAACCAAGTGTTTCCGGAGTTGATCCGGAACCTTACACCGTTACATCTAACATTCACATAGACAGGATCCCATTGATCTCCTGTCGACCGAAGCCTTTGGGTTTGGAATTTCTGTACTCACGCGAGTCGGATTAACTTCGGAAAAGCCGCGTAGAGTGCGCCAAGGTAGAGACACGGAGACTACCAAGAACCCATCAACCTAGGAATCAATCGCCATGGTTGACCGAATCACCACCGATTCTGCGGAACCGTCAAGAAGAACAACTCGC